>NW_028292582.1:15404983-15479787 GCF_029948245.1 Actinia tenebrosa
ATGACCCCGATGAGAGCACGGGAAATGGGCCTCCTGGAGACTATGCATTATTCAATTAGGCATAAAATCTAGGCTTTGTTCTTATTTGTCTGGTGGCACCGTCTTATATTGTCAGGATCCGTTTTATAACTTTTAGATGACAACTTCAAAACTTAGTTTCATTCAAGAGGAACTAAAAATCAAAGCAGTTGTGTGGAAGAGTTAATGCGGTCTGTTTTGCCCATCTTCATAATCCTACAACTTCGCAAAAAAAGTTGCCCAACTTGTCCCAGGATATTCATTATGCTTCTATAGCTATTAAAAATAGCATATGGACGGTTGATGTGTTTTAATGATTATGAGGTATTGGTGGTGTTGATAACGGTGGTTTGGTTTGAATGTATGAGATTCCGTTAGGAGTATTGGAATGTTCCAACATTTATTTAAGTGTATTATATTAATGATAATGGTGGTTTGGTAGGTTTTTCAGCAGGTCTACGTTTGATGCTGATGGCTGGTAATGAATGATTGATGATGATGATGGTTAAGATGACTGATGGTAATGATGATGATGGTAGAGTCGTGGTGTTTTGTTTCATTCATGATACAACACAACAAACATTATACAATCTAAATATTTCAAGACAATTGAAGGCTTCCTTTCGTTGCTAGCACTTTTATTCTTTTTCTGGCAGAATCGAATAAAGTATCTACTAGTCTCTCCCGTTCTTGTAATACATGGATAACAGGAAGCTGTGAGTTAAGTTATTAGATTCTATCATGGTTTATCTAATTTACGAGCGATTGACAGGACAGTTTCGATCATCTATGGGTAGAGGTGATGGCAGGACACAACGCGTTGAACTTTATGGGACCCAATTACCTTGAAAGACTCAAGCAGGTCATTCAAAAGAATGGGTACATAATTAGAGTAGTCATGGGGGTCTAATTGTGTGAGTATGATAAATTAGTAAATTTAAACTATTGTTCAGTCGTTACATGTTATTCATCAGCCAGATTGAGTTGATATTTCTTGACTGTCCAATAGACTTACTGCCATTACAGAAGATAATAGGATCTAGGGAATTCCAACAGATATGTCAGTAAAGTCAACTAAATTGATGCACCTCAATATCATTAGGTAAGGCAAAGCTTCTCATCATAATAAATTTTGACCACTGAACACAATAAATGATGTAATATATTTTCTTGCATATCAATAATTGAAACTTTGCCATCCTTCTTATCGCATTAAAGAGATTGCCCTTTTATTTTATCTTTTGTATTTTGACTACACCTGCTCGATTAAGGGGATAGGTTCACATAACATGTTGTTGAACGGTACAAGTTGTTACTGTTATCATATAAGTGAAAACAACTGCTACAACAATAGATTTTTTTTCTCATTCAAGATTCTAAGATCAATGTCAATTGGAATCATTTTGAAATTGAACCTGCTTGGTCAAACATTAAGACTCAAATATTATAATCATTTTTCCAACCTCTGAACATTCATGCCAACCACGTATGAAGGCGCAATTTTGCAGTGCAATTTTCTCTTCAACTTGTCTCGCAACGGCATTGTGACACAAGTTGCAGCAATCATGAAAAGTAGAATTTGTTTCTACTTTTGAAAGCAATGCTCACTCCATTGCACAGTGTAAACACAATTGCAACTTGGTATCTCAAAATTATCGCTCCATGTACTTGCGCCTTAAGACAATGTTCATATCTCGAAATCATTAATATTTCTGTGGACAAGAACCATAGCTTTGCACAATGTTATTAATATAATATATTTTATTGTTACTAGTAATGATCCTATGATTTTGAATTCTTCAGCGTGTGGGATTTGTTTGGTGTTCTTAGTTTTAATAGAGTCCTCAAGTGAGATGCTAGCGCTGCTAACTTGCTCTTATTATTGCCATTTTGAAATTCTAAACCGAAAATACTTCATTTATAATAACTTAACTCACTTAAAGTGCTACTATGACGAAAATCGCTCAAACTTGGATTCAGCTGAAACTTCCTAAGAATACTCTTTAAAGGTCCAATAATCACTGTATGAAGTGTTTTCTCGATATTCAGGACGAAAGTATGATATTTTTACGATTATTTTTTTAAGTCTGTGACGTCATACACTCAACATCGAACATCGCTGCATACATTTCTTTGTAGTTTATGATCAAAATATCAGTAGTAAAGGGAGAAAGAATACCCAAACACCCCCCAAAATATAAATTATAGTCACAAGTAATGTGACATAAGCACATTAGCCACCCTTTGGGCTTCATAGGAATAAAATAAATTAAGGATTTATATACAAAAGAAATATATGTAGGAATGTTTGATGTTGAGTGTATGACGTCACAGACTCCAAAAAATAATCGTAAAAATATCATACTTTCGTCCTGAATATCGAGAAAACACTTCATACAGTGATTATTGGACCTTTAAAGAGTATTCTTAGGAAGTTTCAGCTGATTTCAAGTTTGAGCGATTTTGTCATAGTAGCACTTTAAAAAAGACCAATTCATTTGGAAAAACACATTGTAATAGGTTAAAATTAGGAATCTGTTAATAATTATTATAAAACAATTTCAAGTTAACAGAACTATAGAGTAAGAACTAAAGATTAAAGACTTTGTATTGAAAAGTTTATGTTTGAAGACCAGGTTTGTTGCTACTTTGGACTTTAAACTCCAGATTCTCTGGCAGCAGCATGATAAAGTGAAATCATAAAGATTTTTAAACACTTTGTGACATTCACACTTTAAGACTCTATATATGTATGCTCTTGTAACAAAAATTTTTATCATCAATATGGATTAAAAGATAAAATAACATATAAAATGTATTTTTTCATTTACCAGGCCAAACCTTCAAAGTCCATAAGTGTTGTCTGATCTGAACAACCAAACAAACATCATCTGGTCAATCAATCGAGAATCAATTCAAGTGTAAATACATGCACTTTTTTTTATCCACTGCACATGAATTAAGTCACAAAAAATTGATATCTATAAAACGAGTAGAGGATGTTAGTGCAAGTTTATCAAATTCGGAATTTGGTTAATGTCTAACAATAACAAGTCAATTTTGTTTTATGGGATAAGTAAATTATTCTAGCAGACTTTCGAGGTATAGAAGACAAGACATTGAGAAGATTTGGTCGCAGAAACAAGGCAATAGTAATTTGCACTCATTCTGTTGTAACACTTCATGTTTGTTTTGAATGACTTGCACAGGTTTGAAGTCATATGGCAACATAGGTTATTGTTGGATGTCAATCAAGGTCTTTACACAACATCAACAGGATTCAAATGCCTTGATTGTCGGCATGTGCCCTTGAAAATTTCAAGGACGCATGCCGGCCAGGCTGTGGAATGTCACAGAAATGCCTTGTTCCACCTCCAGTAAAACCTTCTTTGTCATGACAGCGAATTTCACGATTCATCTCATTCTAGAGAACTAAGTTGAACTTAAATCACCCAAGTATACTAAATTTACCAAGTAATAACAATCTCTTAAGGCTAATAATTTATTTACATAGTACACAACTGTCATGCACAACATGCCTACGTTAATTTTTAGCTGGTTGACAGTTGCAAATCACCCTTAATGTTGCCTTCTGCAGCATGTCAGTAAGTGGAGTCAGGGGAAGCCTGCTGCCAAGGACTCTGCACTCAATTCGTCTAAATTGGCCAATTTTCAAACTTAGAAATATCTAACATAGATTCTACTCATCATCTGCCTAATTCCATAAATTATCAATTTTGACACATTTATTTGCCGAAAATCATCCTCCCTACACGACTTTCAAAAATGGCCGCCAAACTTGGTTTGGACTAGGGACAATTAAATGGAAGCAAGGTACGTAAGGCCCAATTCGTAAACAAAGTCTACTCAGTATGATATTTTGTGTCAAAGTCATTCACCCTTATTTCAATAGACGCTTAAGAGAACTCGAATTGGTGAAATGAATGACTTTGACACAAAATATCTTATTGAGTAGACTTTGTTTACTAATGAGGCCTTACTTACCTCGCTTCCATTCAATTGTCCCTAGTCCCAACGAGTTTGGTGGCCATTTTTGAAAGTCGTGTATGATGTACAAAATAACCTAGATGGGTTTCAGAGGCTCTCTCACTTCAGTGAGAAAGGTTACTAAACCTACAAGGCACTGGCATGAGAGAACCTGACCTGGAACCCTGGGGTATGTGTATTACATGGCAAATTTTTGTCCAAGATAGACATTATTATATTAACTTTATAAGTTTACATTCATTCCCTTCTCTGTATAGTGTGTCATATTAAAGTGTTGGGGAAATTCAAAAATGGGGAATTTCTTAAACTATTTTATAGTTCAAATTAATAAGTAGAGTAATGTAGTTGGGGTATTTTGTTTTTCTTTTAAAGGTCACTTCACATTGTGTAGTTCCAGAAATCATCCATACCCACCCCACAGAGGCATTTGGAATTTCCGAAGAGTAGGGGGGTCAGAGAAAGAACAAAATTACAGAGTTTGTATGGAAGAAAAATTGGAATTTCCAGGGGGTAGGGGGGGTGTCTTAAAAAAATTCCTCCGTGAGAGGGGTATGGATAATTTTTGGAACTACACATTCACTGCACTTGAGTAATATTAGCAAATACTTCAGCGTGGAATTCTCCGTTGAACAGGGTTGGCCTCAATTTTGTACAGAATTATATTGAATGTTCATGTGTTCCAGTTAAGCTCCATGGAATTTCAAAGTGTTTGTATTGTTGAAGTTGTGCATTCTTTACTTTACTGTTGGTATTAGTGAATATTTGGACACTGAAATGAAGTTAACCCGGTATAAACAAGTCTGTAATCAAGGAACACAGCAGTATTTGACTAATTCAAAATATTATCAATTAAGGGCTTCATATTCAAATATGTTTTACAGAGTGCAAACAATATAACCATGAAACTTTAGTTATACTAAATAGCACAATTTCATGCAAATTCCATTGTTTTCTATTGTTTAATTAGCACTATTTTGTACTATTTAGTAATTAGTGTTTCACGGATTAACAGTTTGCACTCTACTCTTATTTATATCTACATACTTATATTTATATAATGCAAAGGTATAGTGTTTTATTACACATTGAGGTTCAATATCAGTGTGATAAAGCTGTGAATAAAAACCATATCATTGAAGCAATATGACATTATTACCTGTTAAGAGCCTGAAATTTTTTTATTCGCTTGTTTTGTATATCATATCGCTCGCTGGCGGTCTCCCTCTTTCACGATATGATATGGAAACTTGTAAATAAAAATGATATCAGGCTCTTAACATGTGATAATCATTAGGTATGTGTAATAGCTAGTGAAAGGTGTTTGTTAGTGGTATTGAAGTACCATATATGATGTACTACTTGATGCGAGGCTTGAAATTTGGTAACATATCGAACGTGCTCTATCATAGGTTGGATGTTCTAAATATGGCGACCAATTTGAATAGCTATTATTCTGGACTGACTAACCTTTCCTACGTGTAACAGCACTTCTGTGTTTTCATGTGAACTCAAGGCTAGTCTGTCTTGGGGGAGTACTCTGCCAGAATTTGGGTAGGGGCATTCCACTGGGATTCTGAAAGGGGTACCCTGTTTAGAATAAAAAAACTCAAATTTGTAGACCCTGTTTATGACAAAAGATATAATTAATTGCACTGAGTTCCTGTTTCAATTATCATGTCATCTTGCGTGTCGTTTTTTTATGACCATAATAACCAGTTTCAGTCAATACGAAATGAATATGACAGGAAACTAAGGAAGAATTTAGAACTTGAAATTGCATACCCTGTTTATGACAAGAAGCTCAAAAAACCATACCCTATTCAGCGGATCATCCCCGTATAGTCCATATATGGGAGTACCCCCCCCCCCCCCCCCCGGTAGTCTGTTCACAACGATAATTATTTAAATTGGTTACCTTATTTTGATACAGTGTATGACATAATTTATTTTGTTTAATTCAATGAGAAATCTATTGGATATCCGACGAAGCAAACTAACAAAACTTTTTGCTAAAATGGTTTGCACATTACCATATTTAAATATTGTATGTTCACAACAAATTAATTAGCAATGAACCTAATTCACTTGTGCGTAATGTTTTGCCCATTTCAGACCATGTGTCATTCTCTTGAGAATAAGATTCTTTGTTTGAGTTGTATCCATATTCATGTGTCTTTTCATCCCCAACCGTTAGACAAAGAAATGATACTCTAGGGAATGACACGTGGTCTGAAATGGGAAAACATTGGATTAGGTCTGTAGATTACCATCAGTTAAAAAATAATTATTAATAATATAATAATTATAATGATTTATAATAATTATAATAATCAATTAAAAATTAATTTGATTGACAGTAGTCTATGTACTGCTTAAAAGACGAGCAGGAGCGTTTTATCGGGTGTGAAACACGAGGCGCAGCCGAGTGGTTTTAGACCCGATAAGACACGATCTGCGAGTTTATTAAACGGCTTAGAAAACTCATGATGTATGTTCTCATATTGTACAGAATACTTTACGAAATGAACCAAGTTTGATAGAGAAAATCCAAGTTAAAGTTTATGCAAATGAAGACAAATCTATATCAGATATAAAATCACCTTCATGGTCATGATTCCTATTGTGTTTTCTTCATGAATTATTAATGAGTTTTCTAATGCCCAATAAGCAATGAAAAAGCTTTTATAAAGGCTTAATGAATAAGTCTTTGGTGGAAAGAAACAGCATTATGTATTGAATGAAAAAGAGGACTTTTTCATGCTAATAGATAGGCCATTTCACGGAATCCGTTACTCAACCTCGGCCTCGTCAGCATGTGATTATTCTTTAGAATTTGACTACAGTCCGCAGTAATGAAAGGAATTTACACATCAACGAACAATTAAAACATTAAAAAATTTCACAGGTTGTAGGCAATTTCTAAAGAATATATTACATACTGATGAGGCTGAGGTTGAGCCACGGGATCTGTGAAATGGTCTATTGGGGGGGGGATGAATAGCAGCATCCTCACCATCCTTTGCAGCTATTGTTATTGTCAGTCTAAAGTTGGGCTGCAAAGGAGGCTACTAAACACCCCACTTTATGACGACCCTAAGGACGTCCTCGTAGGAGGCTAGACAATAGTCCGACAGGGAAAACATTGATCTAAATTTGTTGTTATTTATTCTAAAGTTGGTGTAATGGAGTTGTTCAGCTCATGATATGGTGCAGAACGCAAGCAGGCTGCGGCATGTTGAAGCTGAGTGATGGCGTCAGGACCCACTTTGGTGCACTCCTTCTCCAACAACACAGCAAGAGCCTCCAGTAAATCCAAGAAGCAAAAGCAAAGAGCTGCACGCCGTAGCCTATTTAATTCCTGAAATGAAATTAAAGCAATTTTTTACCTATTTTTGTTAGCTGTGGTGCAATGTATGCTGGTCTCTCAAATATACTTCATGTGAAACTATGTAACAGGGGGAGGGGCTAAACTCAATTTCAGCTAAAGCGTACCCCTGCATCCCTCACTAAGTCCCCCCTGAAACCACTCTCACAACAAGGATTGCTTTTCTCAAATGTGCAAATCTTTACTCAAAAACTTAAGGTTTTGCAAGTATTCCCAAGAATGTCCAAAGACATGGCGGCCACAGTTGGTAGAAAGAAAGGTAAGGCGAAATCCCACGAGTATTAGCTGTTCCGAGGTTAAGGAAAAAACTGGTCGAGTCGGCATTGCAGTGCATTGTGGGGCTGTTTTAGGGGAAACATCTTACGTACATAAGTTGGTGTCTATTTCATCGGTTATTACCATGATGCACTGTAAAGCCAGCTTGGTCCATTTTTTTTGCATCCTCAGAATGGATAATAATTAAGACAGCTTAACATGCAAATGAAAAATATTATTGAGGGAAGGGGGAGTGATAAAACTAATCAATCACCAGCTGAATTGACCGCCTTTCCCGAAAGAGATTATGGGTCAACTATTTTTGGTTAGCATTTTCTTGGCAGGGGCTGAGTACAATGTAGATTTTTCACGCTGATTGAACTAGAATTCCACCATATGAGTTCAACTAGTAGCATTTACGATAAATTTAAAGAATGAAAAATTCATATTTCATGGGTTTTCTTGGCAGAATCATGCGAAATGCTTATCGAAGTATGTTGTTGAATTCTCAATTCTGATTAGTTGACTGTGAGTTTGTTCTGAAGGTCAACTCAACTGGCAAGAGAGAGCATAATATGTGTCTGTTACCTCGGCTAGTCTCATAGACAGTTAACTGGGAAGCACAGGTGGCGTAGCAGTGATAGCACTCGCCTCTCATCAATGCAACCCAGGTTCAAGTCATGACTTCCAGTCTTGGTGTTGCATGTGAGTAAAGTTGTTTGTTGGTTCTCTCCTGTGCTTCAAGGGTTTTTCTCCAGTTTTCTTAAACAGTCCTTTCCCCTCCAAACTCAGTTTCGTCAGGTTCATTTCCCATCTTCCCGTCAAAGACAAGACAAAACCTAGAGGGACTGTTAACAGTCAGCCAGTCTTGATGTCTTGTAGCGAATTTTCATTTATCAGTCTTTTATGATACTGTGATATCTGAGTTGTTTATAACTAAACTGGTGATCAGGTACGTCTAGGCTTCATTGTTTCTGATTGGCTAGATTAAATTGCTTCCATTGTCTAGTGTGAATAACTAAGGCCTAGGGCAAACGTCAAACTTTCCATGCACCGAACTTAATTACATCAAAGAATGCCGCCTCATTATCACCTGATATCCATTGTTTTTAATGAGTTCGGTGCATGGAAAGTTTGATGTTTGCTCTAGGCCTAACTATTTCTTATCGTTTGGTGCAAAATACCTTGAAGAACTGTGCTTGCTTGTCTGGAAGTCGTTTGGCATACCGAAGAAGTTTCTGCACATCGGACTGAAATAAGAAATAAAAAATATCTTAACTCAAAGAAATCTTACCTGGCCAGTGAAATAATGGTCAGTATTTGATCACCATTTGGAATAGCCTTCGTAGCGGCCCAAATTGGGGGAGGGGGAGGGGGAAAGGTGTGGGGGTCGTGTGTTTGGGCTGCTATGCAGGCTACATTTGGAACTGTTAATGAGATTTAGAGACTTTTATCAGCTGATTGAAGCCCAGCAACTTTCTAAAAGAAGATACTTTGATTCATTACTAATTTTTATTTACCTGTAATCCACTGGGCTTAATCCAGGCAACATTTGCTTGCGAGTTGTAACTCCTCCTTTGTGAAGGTGGAATAGGAAATGGTGTCTCTTCTGTTTCTTCATCTTGCCCAAGTTTATAAGGGTTTGTGTTCATTTCAGCCGAAGGTCCAAGTCGATTAAAATCCCCTAGCCATGAGATGTGTGTTCCAGGAGCAAATGTCACAAGGACAAGGTTGGACTTCTTCTTGCTGTCGGCCCAGGATTGTAAGAAACCAAACCAGTCCGTGCTGGAAATAAATAGTGTGAAACATCAGAGGCAGATCTAGGGAAGGGGTGCAGGGGGAGCAAAAGCTCCCTAGATAAGCTGATATCCACTGGATCCGCCCCTAAACATCATTGAATTTTACATTAGAATTTTTTGCCTAGATAAAATAGCATCATTTAACAAATGGACATCATTTGTTTATGTGTCTGTCCTCTTATTGACGATAAATTGCATCATCACATTGTCAAAGTAGTGTGGATTCATGAGGCGTAGCCGATGGATCCGCATACTACTTTGACAATGTGATGACAAAATTTATCGTCATTAAGAGGACAGACACACAAAAAAACGATGTCTATTTATTTTTTACGATGACAAAAAACGATAAAAACATCTCATTTTTAGCAATCAAAACGACCAACAGAAAGAATTCGTGCTGGTTGACATCAGCTTTATCGGTCTGTCCTCTTATGGATGATGAAAAATAACAAATCAGTGCATGAGAAATTTGCAAATTATTGTAAAAAGACACAATGACTTAAAGGTACAGCAAAGGCAGTATTCTTTAGAACAATCTCTTAAAAAATGAATATGGAGCTGGAAAAGATCTTTCACAACTGGAGACTTACTCTAACTGAACAATAGCAATCATCTTTTCAACTTTCAAGCTTCCATGCAGTAGAACACAAAATGACGGAGCTTTTCCGCTATCTAAGTCTTGTTCCTTGGAAGCATCTCCATTAGCGACAGTATTTCCATTCTCTGTTCCCGTTATCGGTATCACAAGATGCCGCGACATACATGGTGGACTGCTTGTATCCATAATGTCCAAAAATCCGCAGATTTTTATTTCATTTGGAAACCTACAAAGTTTTGCGTTTGTTTTTTGCTTCCTGTATTTTTCAAGAATTAAATTCCAAGAAATTGAGAAATCAGGTGGAGGTGAAAGCATAATATTTGATTTCAAATGCCCACAGCTAAGAACACCTTCGTAGTTCATGTAATGAGTTTGTGCAAGCCTTGTAAAGCAGTTCTGTACAGATTGCACTGAAAGGGGTGCATCTGGAACATATACGCTGCCACCGCCTCCATTCATGTCGCATAGTTGCTGAAAAAGCATCAAGTTTGGTGCCAGTTCCGTCTGCATATTGATACACACGACATGAAGTTTACTGGGAAATGGAAAGGGAAGAGGACATGGAGTTTCCGTCATCCTGTCTGCCTTGCCGTCTAAGAGATCCTTTAGAGAACCATACCCCGACCCGATAGATCCGTCAGTCACCAGAATAACTTGAATGGGTACTGACGACCCCCATTCCTCTACCACGTGACCGGCCACACCCGTCAACGCATTTTCATAGCAAGTTTTATCATAAGCATCCACAGACATACAACCTTGCTTGAGCATTTCATAATCTCTCGTGAATGGCACCACAATTTCCCAGAGCGACGAGAAAGCGACCAAAGCTGTGAACTCCAGCTTGAATTTACTGGACAAAAAGTCGAATAAAGTATACAAACCGCGAACGGCAAGATGGCGTCGCTGTTGGCTCTCTGTCTCATTCGGCGTTTGAACCTGTCTCGTCATGGACAAGGAAACGTCAAGCAACACTACAGTAGGCATGTTTAGCGTTCTAATTCAACTACTCGGCCCTATTTTTACGTTATTCTTTACAAAATACAAACTTTTTCAAGTTCTCAAACGAAGTTTTTCCTTTCCAACGGAGTCTAGCGGAGTACTTCATGGACTAGTTTATCATCAATACTTTTTAAAATAGATAAAGAAAATAAGAACCTATGAAGTATTAGGCTGATGAGTAGGGAGAGCCCGCTTTCCAAGTTTATCGCGGGCAGCCAAGTCGTTTTTACACTACAAAAAAAACACAGGGAGCCCATGCTTGGTTCTTGTGCCATTAAACAAAACCTGTCGCGTGGAATGGAAAGTCTGGCACACCTAGCCGCATTGAAACGGCTACAACTTCGTCTTGAATAACTCGATCTGCAAGCACTTTTCGCACAATGTAAGGAAAGGATTAAAGGTTTCAAAAATGATAAATTAGTTTAAAGTGGCCTTTTCATTATGACGTAATGATGACATCATAGAAATCGGTTACCGCTTATTTTCTCGAAAACTAGACGTAAACTTTCAAAGCGACTTGCACCAGAATCCTTTGTTTTCTATTGTTTAATTATCACCTAGTGCTAAAAATTAGTACACATTCAATACAGTGTTTTGGACATTTATTTACGCAATACAATATAAGTATATTGTGCTTTTACGATTGTACATTTTCAAAAACAAAAAAGTGAATTTATCCTTGAATGTGTTCTCTATTTAAACATCTTGGACGATATGTTTGCATGTGGTTGTACCATTTTATGCATTTCTGTGGATCTTCATAGGCCCTCACAAGACGCTATCTGACTTCATTTGGAATTTGGTTTATTCGTTGAACCATTGCAACATCCAAAAAAAGAGGGATTAAAAAACTCAGAACTGACTTAATATTTATACCTAACGGCGCTTTGTTTGTACGAAATCATATTCACGGCTTGTAAAAAAAAAATGAAAAGACAGTTAAAATCCTACGATTCCTAGTGGAAAATATACTTATATTGTATTGCGTAAATAAATGTCCAAAACGCTGTATTGAATGTGTGTTGTATTTTATTGTCTGCACCAAAACGCTAATGAAAGTTTGAAAACGTTAATGAATCCACGCAAACATATTCATGATTGTCAAATTCAATGTTAAATTTCTTAATGAACGTTCCATCGCACTATTGAGACTCCGTTCGCCTTATTGTATGCCTGTTCGCTCTAATGACAATGCTTCTTCACTTCAATGAATATTCCTTTGCGGTTAATGAACAGCAAAAGGTGTATTTGTTTCACGGTTGAGGTCTTAGGCTGTTTATCACTAAAAACATCTTTAACTCTCTTGCGCGAAGGGCAATTCCAACAGAAGCACAAGTAACACTGAAAAAACTCTCGCAAGAGACAAAAAAGGTTGACTTGGCGTAAGTCTAGCATATATCAATTAACTATGTTTTTTTAGGTCCGCCCTAAAGGACGCCTGATAAGGAGGCTAGGTCTAATGCGGTTATTGTGTGAAAAGGCAATAATTTATTCAGTTTCATTTCAGCCCCTCTTGGCATATACACAAACACCGCGAACCGTTTGAACTGAGCCAATGGTAAAGCATCCAGCAAGAAGAAGCCATGTCTAAAGACTATTCTGGGCCTGTTTGCTTGGCAGACATCGAGGGACAGGCGAAAACGTGTCTGCCTAAGAGCCGATCTTGCTTTTTTGGAGGGGGAGCGGATGAAGAACAGACTCTCATTGACAACATCGAGGCGTTCAGGAGGTACAACATATAGTGGTTTAGCCAAATCCAACTAGTAGTCTATCATACAATGCTGCGTTCTGATTGGATGGGCTACTAGTACTACTAGGCTATAAGTTATAGCCTACTAGTAGCGAAAGGTACCGGCTTTGAAAACCAAAACATTAAATTTGACTTTAATTTAAAACTTTTTTGCATCTGATATGTTTGACCGACTAGTTAGATTTGAGTAAAACAATAGACAGATCCCGGCTACGCTTGAGTGTCCAACCAAACAATGCATGTATTCTAAGACATCAATTATAAGACAGACATTTACAATTTTCAACAGTCGGTGCCTGTTCCATGCTGCATATCAAAATGAACACATTTGAATTGCACGTTACGTCATCGCAGCCTCTCGGGGAGCGTTGGTGCCTTTTAACAAAAGATTTCTTATTAGCATCTATCGTTAACGGCACCACGATGGACGCCATGCTTTTGTCTTTTAACTCTCTTGGGAATGCTTGCTATCCATCAAAAGCTAAATAATAATAATATAATGTACGATCAACTTTGCCTTGTTAAGGCCATTTAAGCAGACAAGGAAAACTACCAATTTATTTTTTTCTTCTCTCGAATTCTGAAACGACCACTGGGCTGATAGAAGTCAGCAGAGTAACTCACGCATTGAATTGGAATTTAACGTTTGTAAAATAGTTAGTTGTTTTTATTGATTCTATCAATTCGCATTTTCAAAGCATTAGAAATAGGGAAATTTGATTGAAATAATACGTTCCTAACTTAGTAGATGATTAGTAACTTTGAATATTTTTATATATGATTATTGTTATTGATAAATTGAAGTGTTTGCAATACAAACATTACTTTTAACCTTCATGATTTGGCCACCACCAAGATGACGGACCCATACATTTCAACTAAATTATGGGCACAATCGATGGCACGTATCTTCGTATCTAAAACTTCTTTTAGCTAGAATTTTGGCTGAGATAAATAGGTTTCCCAACCTACAGCGCAATTTTTAAAACGTTGCGAGACAAGTTGCAACAGTCGTTGCGAAAAGTAGAATTCGTTTCTAATTTTGGCAACGATTGCTGTTGCAAAACAAGTTGCAGAGAAAATTGCTCAGTGTAATCGCACCTTTAATGCACATAGCGCACATACCAAAATTGATTTGTGAAAATATAATGCAAAGGTACGATGTAGCAAGGCATTCTAAAATCTATCATTCATTTCTTAGCTCCTCCATAGTCAACCCTTGAGAAAAGACATGCAGTTATCGTATAATTTACGAGGAGAGCAATCCTTAGCAATACCATCTGCTAATACCACTAAATATGTGGTGCATATTCATCAAGATACTTTGCAACTAAGCTTTGGAATACTTTACGAAGAAGTGTTCACAAATTATCATTTAGCTGAATTGAAAGCCACAATTATACTCGCTTTCTTCGAAGCGCTACATACAAAAAGTTTGGTTTTAATTGGCTTTCAAGCAAACTGTTCAACTGTTTTCCTAAAGTGTGCACGTGCATCTCGGAAAAATCTTGATTTTTACTTAGTGCTTGAAAATGGTTAAATTCTTCTGGAAAAATAGGACCAAATATGAAAAATATATATAAAGTACAAAAATAAATGTATTCAGTATTCACGACTTTTGCACAACGGTTCACTTGGCACAGACTGAATTAATTCGAGACTGTAAGAAGTTTCGTTTCCAAGGGTTATTCAAATTAGCAGCTTGTAGTCTTGGTTGAATCCTCCCAAACTCGTTCCCAGGGCCTTCTCTTCTTGTTTGTTTTTTTTCCAAGATGGCGGCGCTAGAAAGGGAATCCTCCTTGTTCTTCTATAGCCTCCTGCATAGCCGCTGTGAGGAGTCGCTTCCGGTTCCTAACAAGTCCAACAACAATAGTTAAATAATAGTATTAGAGGAATTCCCTCGTCAGCCAATGAATATTCCCCTTCACAGTTCCCTGCGCCATCTTGAAAGGTATAGCCGTGCCTTTGCATCGAAGCGAGACGAACGTTGAGCTTGCAATGATAGAGACCTTTTTTTAACACCTTGGACAATTATTCACACGTCTCTATCATTGCAAGCTCACCGTTCGTCTCGCTTCGATGCAAAGGCACGGCTACCTTTCAAGATGGCGCAGGGAACTGTGAAGGGGACTATTTTACCAACATGGATTTCACATGGCGCGCGCGATATTAGTAAGTTTCCCTCTCTTATTTATATGCTCTCTTGATTTTACTATAGAATATTTTTAGCCTCAAGAGCTGTTATTGCAGTTGAGCCCGCAATGAGAAATTCATTTGTTTTAAGAATCATACAAGTGAGGCTATCGGGTCGATACAATGCTTGTTGTCTCATTTGCATCTCATTTGCATGCATCCATGATAACTGCTATTTGTTAAGATGCTTTTTTTCTAATTTATTATTCGCGGTAAATGTATACAGGTTAAGACTGAGGCCCAGAATGCTTCGTGGGATATCAGAAGTAGACATGTCTACGACTCTATTGGGACAGGCAGTCAGTATGCCGATATGCGTTGCACCATCTGGACACCAGACGCTTGCGCATCCAGACGGTGAACGAGCTACTGCGAAGGGTAAGTTCATCCAATCTGATTCAGGTCCATTCTTATTCCTATACGTTCATCCAATCTGATTCAGGTCCATTCTTATTCCTATACGTTCATCCAATCTGATTCAGGTACATTCGTATTCCTATACGTGGATAAAAATAGAGTTTACTTTCCGGAGGATAGCAAATCATAGTACACCGATATGGCTGCTGTGACGTTATACGTGAAATTCTTTTCATGTTCATATCTTTTCTGTTCATATCTATAAAAATACAGCTTGTTCTAAAGCCAATACATGCATGGTTCTCAGCATCTCGTCTAACACAAGACTAGAAGATGTAGCACTTGCTGCACCGAGTGGAATGCGATGGTTCCAGTTCTTCGTATTGAAAGACAGGGAATGTACGAAGACTTTGATTCGTAAAGCAGAGCAGACAGGATACCAGGCGTTGGTTCTCACAGTCGATGCAAGTGTCCTTGGGAAAAAACGTGCTTTTAAAAGATCAGGAATTGAGAAAACACTCGAACGAATAACTGTTCTTTTAGACGTCAAGGAGTAAGTTATAGAAATAATTTGTTTTGAAATGGTAAAGGAAATAGCCAAGTTTTTGTTTTCAGAGCTAATTTGCTCGTAAAAATCTAACCAAAAAAATCCAACCTCTGAGCTGATCTAAGTCAGAGCGCGGTTAATTCACAGATCTAACCCTGAAACAACCTCTGGGCTGATCTAAGTCAGGGCACAGCTAACTCACAGATCCAACTCTGAAACAACCTCTGAGCTGATCTAATTCAAGGCGCGGCTAACTCACAGATAGAAATGAAATTCAGCGTGTTTGATTATGCGGCTGGAAGAAAACCGAAAAAAAAAAACAACATGTACAATCTTTAATCAAGGCCGAGACCTGACAAAATGAAACTTCTACTTACGTGTGAAGCCGATAAGGAATCGAACCGGAGACCTCAGCGAGAGGTGAGTGCGCAACCAATACGCCACCCTTAATTCCATAACTTTAACTTTGCTAATGACTTTTTACATGATTAATATGCTCTTCACATAATAATAATTCAAGTATAAAACTCGTTTTATCATTGTCAGAGGAGCCTCGCGTCGTGATCTATGGGAAGGGAATGTTTCCTGGGAGATCATCTCATGGATCAAATCTATCACCAAGCTTCCAGTGATATTAAAAGGTATTCTAACAGCAGAAGATGCTAAACTTGCTGTCCAACACGGTGCTGATGCTATCATCGTGTCTAATCATGGAGGAAGGCAGTTGGATGGAGTCTTGGCTACGGTGAGTCAGTAGCTCCCCACGATCCATGGCTACACAACTACCGGTTGCTTGACGGGCACACGAGAGGGACAAATGCTCGCGCTGTTCCTTAGACCTAACGGTTCCAGTTGCTTGGCGTAATATTTTATACCAAGCAACTGGAACAGTTAGGCACAGCGCGAGTATTGCAGCGCGCTGTATCTGACAGGCTCAAGCTTACTCATATTATGTACAGCGGTAAATAATATAAAAATGAAAGATAAGTTTCCCACTTCTACCCCCTGTGCACCCATTGCATTGCATTGTGCTGCAATAGATCTGTTTTGAGAAGCGTGAGCGCTGTCAAATGTATCGCGTGCTCAGAACCGAAAACGAGGCATTTTTGTTACGTGCGCTATATAGGAAACTTACACAAAAACTTTGAAATTATATGAATGAAGGGATGGCTTGAAGTTTTTTATTGCCGTTCAGAATTAATTAGGATTATGACATTTTGAAAATATGTAGCTCATTTCAGACTAAACCTTCTTTTCAAGGGTCTTAGAAATCGCATATAACTCTATGGTTTCCAAAGCTTTCTTGTGAACTCTGCCCGAAAATGATTCGTTTCTGCGCCTGCGATATTTATGAAAGCGCTCGCGCATATCAGAAATCGTCTATTGTCTACTCAGTTTACTGTTTGTGACAGATTGATGCTTTACCAGAAGTTGTATCAGCCGTCAATGGACAAATTGAAGTGTATATGGATTGTGGAGTAAGGCTTGGTACTGATGTACTGAAGGCGTTAGCATTGGGTGCACGTGCTGTATTCATTGGTCGTCCTGTGGTATGGGGACTTGCTTATCAGGTCAGGTGGTGAATTGTCTTGGTTTTGCTGTATGTTCTTTTCATAAACTTTCTTTGTGCTTATTAGTTGTTTTCGGTTGTATAAAGGGAGAAGAAGGTGTGCTGAAAGTACTGGAGATACTTCGTGAAGAATTTAGGACCGCCATGATACTAGCAGGTAATAGACCCTTTTATCAAAATGGCGACCGCAAATTAAAATGAGTTCTAATGCACCTTTACCAAAATGGTAGTGAAAAACCAATACCGGCCTTCACTGGAAAAAGCACCTTTACTTTAGTAAACCTACGAAGATTCATTACGAGGTGTTATATGGTCAGAGAAAACTTTGAAACTTTGATAAATTTAAGGTTTTGTTACACTGTGCAATTTCCTCAGCAACTTCTCTCACAATGCTACCCTGCGAGCAGAGTCTCCTTTTAACTCCTCTACGGGCGACACAATGCTTGAAAATGCACTGCAACGCGATCTCAGCCACTTGCAACATTGTTTTGGCTCCTCGGCCGGAAAAAAATGAGAAATGTGCGCATGCGCTCTTGAAAAGAATATGCCTTAAAATTGCGAGAAAGGTTGTTGGGATGGGTGATAATTTTGTATATTAATGTGATCCTTTATATGATTTCAGGATGTTCTGGCCTGTCAGATATTTCACCATCTCTTGTAACTCGTCTGTGCAAGTGTAGTTTATGAAGTGAATATTGCAAATAAAATTGTGAAAATGTCCAAAAAAGCTACTTTTACATCTGAATCGTTTGCAAAACATTAAAAATGAAAAGAAGATATAACTAGCTAAAAACTAGTGTTAGCTGCGTCGCTGTTTCTAATGAAACAGTAATGATAAAGAGGTAAATTATACACCGTGAAAAGATGAAAAAACTTACTGACGTTTCGGACGCTAGTCCTTCGTCGGAGTAAAAGAGAAAGAAGTGGTAGAAAGGAGTGTGTATATGTGATAGAATAAGACAAAAGAAACCAATGAGAACAAGGTAGGCAAGGAAACAAAAACAATCCTATTCTATCATATATACACACTCCTTTCTACCACCTCTTTCTCTTTTACTCCGACGAAGGACTAGCGTCCGAAACGTCAGTTTTTTCATCTTTCCACGGTGTATAATTTACCTTTTTATCATTACTGTTTCATTAAAAATGAAACTGAAAGTATAAGGAGACGGTATTGAGAGTAATTTAAAACCGTTGTACCAAAACAGGAGTTTTTTGAATATGGGAGACAAGAAAGGTATTGGATTTTTTTAAAAATTAGGGAAAAGCGATTTCTTGTTAATCAACCATTTTCAAGGGTATCAAAAGACAAAAACATGGCGGCAATGCTAGTGGACAGGTACAATTAGCAGATGACTAATGCGAAAACGAAAAATAGAGCAGTTTTCGTATGACTGTGAAAAAGTCGGTGCCGTATGCGTGCCTTGCCGTGACGGTGATGTTTTCTAGAATTTTGATAGGGGTATTTTTTTCTCGCGATGTGATTGGTCTGGCATTGCCTAGACCTTGGCGTGACCGTGTCCACGCGGTGTTCGTCACGTCGTGTTTCGGGAATTTGATGGGATGGAAAGTAAATTATCGTGCAATGCGATTGGTCTGGCGTATCAGTGCCTTGCCGTGTCACGACTGTGTTCGTGCCGTGAGGTTTTGACAGTCATACGAAAACTGCTGTACTGTGATATACCTACACAAAAGTCCAGATTGGGCTTCCTGTGTCTTCCATCGTTATATCGAGTACGTTTAGCAAGTATAGTAGTATTGAAAGTATCACAAAAAATACTTCCTACAAATCTATAATGCTACTAGAAAACTTTTGAGCTAAATATGAAGCTTTCGTCGCTGCGTTTTGGAAAGGAGGCCGGGGTTAGGAAAGTTACACAGAAACCCACCTTGGGCTACCTGTGTGTGTGTTGCTGACCATGAGAAACGCAGGCTCTGAGGAAGAGGTTCATTGATCCTTCTCCAATTCTTCTCCAAATCCAGTTTGCTTGGCAGACAAAAGAGGTGGAAAAAATATCTCTGGAGAAGAATCTATTATGGGGGAGAAGCAGACGAAGAAGCTACATTGATACGCTCAAAGGTACAACTAACGTTTACACTATGAGTATGAGCAGCCGTTCTGTAAGGGCATTTACAAATGGCGATGTGCAGACGGATTTGCTTAATCAAATGTCTAGGAGTACAACTTAATCAAATGGATGTTCTACTAAAATTTTTAGGACTGGAGGGAGTTTGTCTGAGAAAATTGATGTTCATAGCATGGTATTAAGAAAAGTCGATTTTTCATCCTTTTCATCGAATTCGTAAATTTTTTTTACGTCTTACTCTTAATTCTTTTTAAAAAACGTTTAAGTTTTAAGTTTTTAAAAGCATAATAGAACCCGTTCGCCTTATAGATAAAAATATTAAATTTTAACAAACTCGAAATAGTCAACCATAAACTTTATGATGAATGAATGGACAGACAGACAGTTAAACGACAGACAGACACTACTAAAGGATTGATCCATGATAAGCGTGCTTTGGGTGATTGTGGCTAGCAGGCTGCTAGCACTAAGGAAGTGTAAGTCCTGCGAGAGGTGTATCTGAGTGGGATTCTAGCTGATTCAGGGCTGCAAGTGAGGTACATCAAAATGGCAACAATTTTAACCAAGGATCAAAAGCATGTTCAATATTGTGAATACCTTATTTTCTTGACAGAAATATTCAAATCGATATAGATCATTATTTAAAAAGTCACCATTTGAAAGGTATTTGCCACATTATCTGGCTTTATTATATAGTTTGGAAAGTGTGAGAAGCACTCGCCTATGGTTCATGCTTCTCCTTACAGGTCCTTCGTGCTTACGCCACTTCCTGCATGCTTTATTACTGAATAGAGCACGGAAAAAGCTTTTTTACTAGTTAATTAGAAAATGCGTGACAGTGTTGTGGGACAAAAATTGGCTCACGATTTATCAACGAAATGTTCAACAAACGGTTTTGTGTGATAAATAGTTTAGATTTTAGCTTTCTGATGATGTAATGCGAAGTTGATCTACATAGATGTCGTCATCTAAGCACCTGACAAGTAGCATCTAGGTTGAGGTTTAGCACTACTCCACTTTACAGTTCTGTTCAGTGACCATGAATAATAGTTCCAGGCCGAGGCTGGAGTTGCTGCGCATGATATAAAGTATAGTTTTGCTATGCACGGAAACTCCAGTTTCCACTTGGAACTATTATTCGTGGTCACTGAATGGAACTGCATTTAAAGTGGAGTATTGAAGCAGAAGAATATGATTGCCTACTGTTGTCACAAGAACCTTTTCATAGACCCGGAAAAAAAGTACAAGAAGTCATTCACAAAGAATAGCAAAAATATATTCCAATTAATATTTGGCTAATTGTACAAAAACATTTTATAAAGAACTAAATTACTGCTTTGCAGTGAATATTTGCATAAAAATTCTAATAAACTAATAACTAGACTAATAAACTTTTTTGAGATTATTATCAAAAATATGATACTTGAATTCACTTTTATAAATAATTTAATCTTTTTTTCAAAATTAATTGATATGACTTGAAATTTTTTTTTCTTTGAATAGAAAGTTATTAGGTTTTAGTGGTCATTAGGCCACACAATTCCTGCAAGGAATGGTTCATTTTTGCTGCACGGACATCAAACAATATCTCCTGTCTGAAGTACATGTATTATATAAACCAAAAAAGAGAGGAAAAACAGCCAAGGTCTTGATAATTTCCAATCCAAAGCTGGCTCTTTGGTCCCTGCATTTATCAGCCAAAATCTCAGCTGCCAGAAGGTTTTTTTAAACTAAAAAAATCATTATATTTATGCATGTACTTCTTAGGCCTAGGGCAAACGTCGAACTTTCCATGCACCGAACTCATTAAAAACAATGGATATCAGGCGATAATGAGGCGACATTCTTTGATGTAATTAAGTTCGGTGCATGGAAAGTTTGACGTTTGCCCTAGGCCTTAGATACTTATATAAGTCTGTCAACCTACAAGGAGGTCACATATGTTCATCAATAACTTTTCATTCATTTATGAAAGGAATACAGATAAGATTATGCATAGGGCCATTAATATACTCAGTATTCTGGAGTCAGAAGTTAAGATCTTTCAAGAGTCACTAATAGGCCTTTTGCAACAAACAGTCACGTGCTGATATATTACTTTGATAACAAATCAATAGACCAGTTTTGAATTCCAAATTACCGCTGTGTTCCTTGATTACAGACTCATTTGCACAGGGTTAGCCTCGTATCAGTGTTTAAATATTCACAAATACCAACGCTTAAGTAAAGAATGCACAACTTCAACAATACAAACACTTTGAAACTCGACGGACCTTGACTGGAACATGTGAATATTCTGCACAAACTTGAGGCAAACCCTGTGCAAATGAGACTGTAATCAAGAAACACAGCGGTAATTTGGAATTCGAAACGGGTCTATTAAGCTCAAGGTCCCTTGGGGAAGGCTCTGCTGGATGGCAAACAAACTTTAAAATGCTTCACATCTTGAAATCGAAAGTATATTATAAGGGAAAAAAAGTATTTTTGAAAAGGTTTTGGATGTGACATTAGTAATCCAGCAAAAAATATTTAAATAAAGGAAGTCCAATTTTTTTTGCCATCCAGTAACAGTCACGTGTCAATCTGTTGCAAAAGGCCTATTACCATTTGAAGACTGCTCCGCATATTTATAATATTGTCCTAGATTTTAGAACAATGTCTGCTAGTAACCAATGAATGCCACAACAGTAGCCTCACCAGGATGCCGCAGGTATCCAAGGGATATATAATTGTATTTTAAAGTATAATTATTTTCATTATTCTTCTCTGCTTTCATTACTCTGTGTGGAAGCCCTTCTTTGAACACTGTCACCAATAACCTGTAACATGTGAGCTACTTCTAGAGCTGCCTTAGCATGTGGATTGAGGTGAAAGTTTATTATTGCATTTCGTCTTCGGAGCTGATGTCTTTGGTGTGGTACAGTCGTAGTGCTGTGCTCTCCACTAACCCTAGCAGGGATCCTGTCGTGATGTTGTCTTGTTTGTCTTTGACTTGGTTGCTCTGACGTCACTGCTTGTTTGTTAGGCTTTGAATGAAAACCCATATTCCCAAGACTGGGACCGACTGTCATGGTGGTCGGACATGTCCAACTTTAGTCCGTAAACCTGGTCTACTTTCTGCTTAATTCATATGTAGAAGAAAAATCTCATAGAACTAGAAAAGTTAAATGTCGAAAAGGAGAGAAAGAGAACCAAATTCTTCAGTATCATCGCAAGAATCTTCGCCAATTTCAAAAAGTTGCAAAATGTCGAACGAAGAACACGTGGAAGGAAAGAACACTGACAGTGAAAAACCAACGCTGGAAATGATTTATACCAAGTTAATGAGTGTAGAAGACAACACAGTTAAACTCATAAATGAATATGCTGAACTTAAAAAAAATTATGAGAAACTTAAAGAATCCTTCGAAGAACAATCTGGTAAAATTCATGAGCTTCAAGTGGAATTAAAAGAGCAATGCGATGTAGGCAATGTTACAACAAACGATATATCAGCTTTAAAGTCTAGAGTGAGTCAATTGGAAGAAAATCAAGATGAGATAAGCCAGTACCAAAGGAAATATAACTTGGAAATTCATGGTGTTCCCGAGTGGGACAACGAGGACTTAGAAGAGATCGTCGAAGGAATTGCGAAAGAAGTTAAAGTGGAGATAGATAGTGGCGATATCGATATTGTTCACAGACAGTATTCTAAGATAAAACCCAGACCGATCCTGGTAAAATTTAAATGTTATGAAGATAAGAAGAGTTTATATGAGGCGAGATGGAGGCTTAGGAAGTACGAAGGAGATGACGAAAAGCTAAATGGTGCGGAAAAGATTTTCCTAAATGAGCATCTAACATCTGAAAGAAAGAAGCTGTATGCAGAAGTGAGGAAGCGAGCAAAGCAATATAAATGGGCCAGCTTTCAAACTAGGGATGGAAAGATTTTCGTTAAAAAAGAAAAAGGTGGTAAAACATATAAAATAACAAAACAAGTGGACTTGGAAGAATTATTCATGTAAAGCTAAGTATAAAACTGAAATAACTTAAGCTATAGAACTGTATATAAAGACAGTATTTAATTACTGGATATATTTTAGAAGTTAATATTTATATACTGCGCGAAGTTTATCTTTCATCTTAGTTAAATATTACGTCTCCTTTTCAATTTTATTGATTTTTCCCCCCTTTTTTTCTCTATTTTGTCTTACTCTAAAAATTTAAATATGCAGAAGTAGACCTGGAATTTTTGGCTTCATCTCGCTGCGTCCTTTGATAGTTTTGACAATATGTTTGTTAAGTGTTGTATTGTTTCGTTTTGTTTTGTATGTGTATTACGTGTTAGTGTTGTTGATAGTTTTTCAAATTGGATTTTCAATCTTTTTTGTACCAAACAATACTGCTACTTTTATTTTGTCTTCTGGTATCTTGCTATTGTTATACATTAGGGTCTTATTCTTAAAAGAGGAGGATGATGCAAACAGGCATTAATTGTAATATGATATCACTTAATGTCCGTGGAATTAGAGACTCTAAAAAGTGCAAAAAAATCTTTAATTGGCTAAAGACTCATGGAGGTGAAAATGGTATATATCTTATCCAGGAAACGTATAGTTCAGTAGAAATTGAATGCCAATGGAAAAATCGCTTTAATGGAGAAATAGTATTTTCACACGGATCTCGCCATAGCAAAGGTGTGGCTATATTACTGGGGTCGAAAATAGATTATAACATCATAGAAAGGGAGATAGATAGTGAAGGACGCTTTATCATTTTAAAAATCATAATACAAGAACAAGAGTTTTTATTAATAAACTCATATTTTCCAAACATAGAGAAAGAACAAGTCGGTCTATTTGAAAACATTGTGGAAAAACTCGAAAAATTCGAATTAGATAGTAATACAGCGATTGTTTGGGGAGGTGATTTTAATTTCGTAATGGATTTAAAATTAGAAACGGTTGGTGGGAATCCGAAATTGAAAAGTCGATCTATTGAACACTTGCAAACAGTAAAACAAAGTCTTGATTTATGTGATATTTGGCGTTTAAGAAATCCTGAAGCAAAACGATTCACTTGGAGTGGTCATGCACAGGGTACAGCTACACATAAACAGCAGAGATTGTATCGTAGATTAGATTATTTTTTTATTTCGGACTATCTTCAACCATCAGTAGAAAAAATAAAAATAACTGTTGCTCCAGCAACTGATCACTCAGCACTAATCATGAAATTATCAACATTACCTGAAACTAGATATGGACCATCATTCTGGAAAATGAATACATCCTTACTAAATGATGAAAATTATGTTAAGAAAGTTAAGGATGTTATACTTAGAACTAAACAGGATATGTTTGAAAATAATACTACGAACCCCAATCTGAGATGGGAGTTAATAAAGTATGAAGCTAGAAAAGTTTCAATTGCTTTTTCAAAAGCTAAGACAAGACGTCTGCGAACAGAGTACAAGGACTTAGAAGTGCAAATAGAACAAATTGAAAAGAAAGAAAATTGGTTTAAGAATGAAACATTAGTAAGGGAATATGAAAATATTAAAAATCAAATAAATGATTACAGCAATTATATCACGGAGGGGTTAATTATAAGATCAAAAGTGACTTGGTTTGAGCAAGGTGAAAAGAGTAACAAATTTTTTCTGAACTTAGAAAAGCATAGGAAATCGAAGACACATATACGTAAAATAATAGATGATGGAGAAGAAGTATCTAGTGAAAAGATTATACTAGAAAAACTAAAAGTTTTTTATCAAAAAATTTACGAAAGGAAAAACAGGTTTACTGAGAAAGAATGTTTTGATTTTATAGATAGTGTTAAAACAACAAAGACATTAAATGAGGAAGATAGAAAAAAAGTAGAAGGTTATCTAACAACAGGAGAATGTTATG
Source organism: Actinia tenebrosa (assembly GCF_029948245.1). NCBI lineage: Eukaryota > Metazoa > Cnidaria > Anthozoa > Actiniaria > Actiniidae > Actinia > Actinia tenebrosa. Next base: position 15,430,447 of record NW_028292582.1, read on the forward strand.
AAAGTTTGAAAAAAATGGCAAACAATAAAACTCCTGGCAATGATGGACTACCAAAAGAATTTTATATATGCTTTTGGAAAGAACTGGGCCAGGAAATGGTAAATTCTTTTAATTATAGTTTTGAAAAAGGTTTCTTAACTACAACTCAAAGACAAGTAATTGTAACGCTATTAGAAAAACCTGACAAAGATGTTAGATTTATAGAAAACTGGCGTCCAATTAGTCTCATAAACGTTGACGTAAAGGTATGTAGTAAAGCACTCAGTGAAAGAATGATGAAATTACTACCAAAATTAATTCATCCGAACCAAGCCGCCTTTGTAAAAGGGCGAAATATTGAAGAGCCTTTGAGGTATATTGCTGATTTGTTTGAATTTGCTGTAGAAAATGATGCCTCTTATGTACTTTTCGCTGCAGATTTTCAGAAAGCTTTCGACTCAGTAGAGCATAATTTCATTTTTGCAACTCTAAAACATTTCGGTTTTGGTGAAAATTTCATACAGTGGATTAGAGTTTTGTTGGCGGATATCAAAAGCTGTATTCAAAATAATGGAAATGTTACAGATTTCTTTGTATTAGAGAGAGGTACGAAGCAAGGTGACCCTATTTCACCTTACTTGTTTATTTTGGTGATAGAAGTAATGGCAGAGCTAGTTCGAAGTAATTGTGATATACATGGAGTTAAGTTACAGAGGAATTCACTGGAAGAGATAAAATTGGCTTTGTTTGCAGACGATGCATCCTTTACATTAAAGGATATTCCATCGCTAAAAAATACCCTGGAAATATTAAAACATTTTGGAAAATTTTCTTCTTTGGAATTAAATCTAGAAAAATCAGAAGTAGGATGGATTGGTCAAGTGAAAGATATTGATTTGCTGCCCTCTACAATAGAAAAGAAGGTAAACTTACATAATGAAGGTATAAAAATCTTGGGCGTATATTTTTCTCACAACCAGGAATGGATGGAAGTAAATAACTTTGATAGAGTTTTTGAAAAATTTAAAGCTACACTAAATATGTGGAGACAAAGAAATTTAACTGTATATGGTAAGGCGGTAATTGTTAGGAGCTTAGCCATCAGTAAACTGTGTTATGTCCTTTCTGTGTTAAGTGCACCTCTACACTATGTAAAACATGTGAAAGATGAAATCGCAAATTTTATCTGGAACGGTAAAAAACCCAAAATTAAATATACAACATTGATAAATGATTTTGATCAAGGGGGAATACGCCTTCCCGATTTAGACTCGATGATAGGAGCAAACCGCATAAGGTGGGCTTTAAAGATTAGAAATAGTGAAAAAGATGTCTACTGGAGGTCAGTATGTGAGAAAATCTTTGAGCAGATAGGAGGATTACAATATCTTGAGGAAAATTTAGATCAGGCTGCCTTATTAGCCCAAATAAAATACATTCCAAAATTTTATAAAGAAATAATTCATGCATGGTCAGAAGTTAGTAAAATTAATTTAACAAATCAAGACGACATTCTAAGACAACCAATCTGGTTCAATAGACTGATAAAGGTAAATGCTGAAAATATATCTATAAAAAGACTAGCAATGAAAGGTGTGAAGTCAGTGCATCAGGTATGGATAGGAAAGGAACCGACATGGAAAGAAGCTAAAGAACAAGGGTGGAGTGACGTGGATTATCTATTATGGAGAGCCATTTTAAATGCGATTCCAAAAGAATGGAAAATAAAACTAAGACAGCAAATTAGTTTGGGTAGAGACAGATTAAAAACAATGCAGAAAGTTACCTACATCGGTAAGGGATATGAGAGGTATCCGGTGGAAAAGATAAACACAAAAATGATTTATTGGATGTTGATCAAATGGAAGGATTTTAAACCAACTGCCCAAAAATGTATAGGAAAAAAGTTGAAAATTGAAGGTATTGATTGGTCATCGGTCTATTCAAGGATTTACGAAAGTACTATAGATACAAAATTAAGGGCTTTTCAGTATAAAATTTTAAATAATTGTTTATATCTGAATCAGAAATTGTATGTTTTCAAACTAGTCCATTCTCCAAAATGTAGTTTTTGTTTAGAAGAAAATGAAACAATGTCTCACTTTTATGTAGAGTGTGTTGAAACTAGAAATTTTTATTTCAAGTGTTGTGAATGGCTAAAAGGGGCTTCAATAGTACTTCCTGTCTTAAATTTTGAAAATATTCTATTAGGAAATAGTGAAGATGTTTTGGTCAATTATTTGTTTGTTTTGTGGAAATATGTTGTGTATCAGTGTAGAAGCAAGCAAAAAATTCCAGTGTTAAATGATTTTCAAACAAGTTTAAGATATTATGAAAAGTTAGAATGTGAAGTAGCTAAAAAAAGGTCGAAATTGTTAGTGCATTTAAAAAAATATGAAAAGATTAGGGTGATTTTGTAAGTTGATTGGAATATCGAACGGATGAAATAGTGATATCTAAAATATAGTTCAAATAAATAAATTAAAAAATTAGTAGCATTGTAAATTAGACGACCCTCTGTAAAGAAAAAAATTTTTTTTGTATTGTTGTCAAGTAAGAATTATAAATGTTGTAAAAAATATTGTAAAAAATAAATAAATAAAAAATTAGATGTAAAAAAAACAAAAAAAAAAAAAAAAAAAAAAAAGAAAACCCATATTCTTTTACAAAGAAAGCTTGATCCTTGAAAATCTGAAACAAAATTTATACAAGAAGCTGTAGACTTTTCTTAACTATATAAGAACGAAAAGCAAGACTGATTTATTTTTGAAGAAAACTTGTTTGTTTTAAAGTGCTACTATGACGAAAATCGCTCAAACTTGGATTCAGCTGAAACTTCCTAAAAATACTCTTTAAAGGTCCAATAATCACTGTATGAAGTGTTTTCTCGATATTCAGGACGAAAGTATGATATTTTTACGATTATTTTTTGGAGTCTGTGACGTCATACACTCAACATCAAACATTGCTACATATATTTCTTTGTATATAAATCCTTAATTTATTTTATTCCTATGAAGCCCAAACGGTGGCTAATGTGCTTATTTCACATTACTTGTGACTATAATTTATATTTTGGGGTGTTTGGGTATTTCTTTCTCCCTTTACTACTGATATTTTGATCATAAACTACAAAGAAATGTATGGAGCGATGTTCGATGTTGAGTGTATGACGTCACAGACTCCAAAAAAAAATCGTAAAAATATCATACTTTCGTCCTGAATATCGAGAAAACACTTCATACAGTGATTATTGGACCTTTAAAGAGTATTCTTAGGAAGTTTCAGCTGAATCCAAGTTTGAGCGATTTTCGTCGTAGTAGCACTTTAAATTTTCATTCATTTTCTTATTTTGTAGAATAATTTTCAAAACAGGATGTTGCTTGATAATTCAACCATATCAAAAGTACTCTCTCGTAAATCTGAATAAATTTAAAGATATTTCCTTTATACTTTTAAGATTTTTAGTCCTTATGAATCTGAATGTTATCAAGATTAAGACGTTTATACTTGATAGACTTTAATAAAGTGCATCTCAAAAATTCAAATTTACGAGAAAAAATTATTTTTGCTGAATTTCTAAAATCATTAAATAATGTTATATTGAATGTTTTTATGTTTATATTTTAAAGGATTAGTTTTTATTCCTTTGAAGAGAGTCGTTATTCTGTTTATTAAGTACTCCGTAGCGTGACCCTCCCCACCAAGTGTCGGATCAAAATTATTGTTTGTTGATTTACCGTATTTAGTGTACAAATATTATTTCCAAAAGCAAAACGAAATTTCAAAATTTTAGACTCAATTACAATAAGTGGTAAGACTCCGTAAAGCCATTATTTAGTATACTTTGAGCTATTTTCCAAGTTATATCTTTAAAATTTAAGTTTTTGTCTCAATCAATACAACCTTAGGACAATAACATTAGGATTTATAGAGTCGTTTCCTTTAAGGTATTAAAACAGTATTTATCCATCATCAATTATGACTATCCGAGCATTTTTGAAAGTATTAATCAAACTTTAAAACTGAAGAAAATTATAGATTTCTTCCTTAAGCAATATAGGTGAATCGCGTCTGTATCGACTCTGGAACAGATAGTATGTTCTATGAACAATATGTTGTGCAGTACTCTTACCCTTATGACGCTTCTGGTGAATTTTGAAGTTTTGTTGTAATAATTTTTTTTTGTAATGAAGTTTCACTTTCCAAGCTCCCAACAACTCTCTTAAGTCTTCCTCTAACTCTTAGCGGAATTAGTTTGAAGTAGGTTTTCATGCTGCATAATAAGTGGAGTTACAAATGGTTTCCCCCCAAGTTGTGACGATTATCATATGTTTATTTTTAGGTACTGCGTCATTTGAAAAAATGCATTACACCCTCTGGCTGGACCAATCAAAAGGTAGACCTCACTTCAGCTCATTTCCGGTTTAAGGACCTTAAATAAAAACATTGCCTGTGCCAGTATCGCGTTATTGGTATAGAGAAGATCGCAGATCAGCGTAGGAAAACGGTTGAATGAAAAGCAAGCTAAATTTTTCACCAATGCCAGTCCCTTAGATTCAAACGTAGAGAGAAAAATAATCAAGATTTTGGATTAGTATATGGCTTCAGTGCTCGCCACAAGTATAACTATAACGAGGCATCGCACACAACATATGGCCGATGAAACGCTTGCACTAACTCGGTACATTATTCTGAGTCTTATTAGAACCAATGTGGATTGTCCGTCGACGTTAGCATGGAAAATTAGAACCCTTGTTTCTAACGTTCGAGATGAAAAAAAGTTACTACTCTCCGGTAGTTGTCATCAGATTTCATTGACGAATGATAATGCTCAAGCTACGTTTTTTGCCATCGCCGACGAAGTCTTTGAAGATGCGATCAACTGGGGACGAATTGTAACTTTTTATGCCTTTGCAGTGGAAGTGGCTGAGTATTTCGAACGTCAAGGAGCTCCACACATGATAAATCGTGTGATCGAATGGACAGCTCTCTTTGTAGAACAAAAACTAAGCACTTGGATCAAGCGTGAGGGTGGTTGGGTAAGTACTACTAAAACATGAATATTTATTAATCGTAAAAGTACTAGTTACTACGATTTGTTTACTATTAAAAACTCTCTTCAAAATACCTTTAAAAATGACGAAAAACGCTCGAGAAATGCTTTGAAATTTCCAACACATCACTCCCCATTATCTGAAAATAAGCTTTTTATTTTCATTCCTGAAATTTTCGACCTTGAACGGCCTCTCGCTTTCTGTAAACAAAAAAGATCATGTCGACGAGGAGAACATCGTAAAATGATAATTTAGTTCGGCATTGATCAGTTTGTCTCGTTGGTGCTATTGGCCACCCAGAATATAAATTGAAAATATAAGTTTCAGATTCTTAATACTAGTATTGTTACGTTATTATGGATATTTTCTCGGTAATTGGAACTTAGTTTTTGACCATCATTAACTGGTGACTGCGTATCTTGACTCTTTTAGCATTTGTATCATGATTTGTGTAAATAAGAACTTCTCTTATTGCAAAACAAAATATTTTCTACTCTGTGTGGGGAGGAAACCTCTCGACTTTTCTCTGGCTTGGCTGGAAAATACTGGATTTCACGCCTCAAGCAATCTGCCCCAAAGTTATGGCGAAAAAATTCTCATATTTTTCTCAGCTGCACGCTGACTCATCTATATTTTGTGTACGATTGGGCCAAAATCATATGATTTTAGGTAATCCAACAGTTGATAAAGCTATTCTAGTCAGCACATTTTCTGAATTCTTGGATTTTTGGTCAAAAGTGCCAACACAAGATTCTAACTGTTCAGTTATGTTCTGAATGTGAGCTGTTTCTGTGCAAAAGAATGCAAAATTGAGACCATTTTCATTATCGAAATTAAAAGATAAATGTGTCATGTTCTCTTTTCACTAGGAAGAAGTCTTCCTGTCACAAGGATTGTCCTCTGTTAGTCTGATTTCCGTTTCATATGTTATTTATTCTCTCGCATATCCACAGTCAAACATATTGAAAACTTTAAATTCCAAGGAACGACTTGAATTTGCAAAATTTTGGGAGTGTTGCTTGTCCAACCGGCAAATCGGCTTTCTGTGTGACTTTCTAATCCAAGATATTAAACACGATAAAAAGAATTCGACGAAATTCAACCACCGCGAACGGCTTAAAATTTCTTCCTTTTATGTCAAAAAAACAACATTCCATTTAAGATTTATACTTACATGGGCATTGATTCCAAATGTATTTAAAATATGCCTTCTGACGTAATGTTCATTTATTTCTTTGTATTTGAAATTGAGATTTTTTATTTCGTAAAATCACGCGAAGCAAAGCCAGCCGCTCAAATTTTCTTGAACGCTTTACAACTGTAAATTTGGTTTCCCAATTCTTTCTAGCGCTTAAAAGTTAGAATCATGTTTTCTTATCCTTCCCAACCAATATTTTTTCCTATTCATGTTTTCCCCTATGTGGTTTTACACGTAATAGTTTTCATAACAATTGGGATAAACGGTAGTTTTTGCGCCGATTTGACGCCGGTTGAACGAACCGCCAGTATTTTGCGTTCAGTACGGAAAGTCTTAGAAATAAAACTTAGTGTATTCCTAGTACAACCTAAAGAAATTTGATAGATTATTTGCTTGCTATGACAAATATCCATTTACCCTGTCATTTGTCACGATTAATCTACATTCCATTATTTGTTTTTCTTACATCATATATTAAATTTTCCCGCGCGGTGCATAGAAATTTTTTCTTCGTAATAAGCACTATAGTTACATTATGAAAGGGCAAATTGGGCTTTCATACGTATTTTTTTTCTATATGAGCATTGGCATATACCCTGAGCGTGGGCGAGCCAGGCTAAACAAATATATTTCTCTGAAATCATTTGCAAGTAAAAACTTCAGAAAATGCAAAAAAATTTTCATGGAAATTTTAAGTCATTTAATACGATTGGATTTTCTCCAAACTTCACACCCATATTGTTTTATAAAGTTCTTTCACGTGATGTGCCCTTACAACCTTTCTACACCACACCCTCGTAGGTTAAATATTTTCTCCTTTAAAAAACATGACTTACTTGATAAACTTATTTACGGTTATAATAACTTGCCATTACCCGTAAGATGGCTTAATTAGCTGTTATTTTGTATAAATCATCTGAACTCTATATTTGTATTTTATAATTTCAGAACAAACTCGAACATTTGGACTTTGCGTCTAGTCCAACTCAGAAACTTCTTTGGAAAGGTTTGTTAGTCACAGCCACTACTCTTGGTCTTGGAGCGTTTGCTGCAATAGTTTATACAAAATAAATTATTATCGACTATTTTAAGAGGAATGAAGATTTCGCAAAGCTATAAATGGAGATTCTTTCCTCTACGTGCTGAAAATCGAAGGGCGAAGAAATATTGATAATCTCCCATCGAAAGTATACTCGAGATTTTATCTTGTTATTTTGGAAGTTCCGTTGTCAAATCCCTTTGAACTTCAAAAGATGTAAAAATATATCTGACAAAGTTGATGCTTGAAAGAAAAACGTGTTGCATTAGATGGTAGATGGTCACGCTTGAATGCGAATTCCGTTGCTTTTAGTGTTTGGAAAATAGTGCTTCTCAATACAATATAAGAAAATCGTACCTACACTGAAGAGGCCACGTTATATTCTATTCGATTTATAATTATCAATGAAATATCTAACTTTGAAGTTTTTGAGTAAAGAATGCACAATAAGCTATTTTCTGAAAGTTAACAGTTAGTGTGAGTCTTGCTTATGGAGAAAAGATAGATATTTTATTGATAAGTAGAAATAGTTAAATGATTATGGACTGTAAATACTGAACACTGCATATCGAATTGCAGCTTGAGTCATCGTGGTTAATTATAACGAGAGACTTTTACATCTCTTTTTGTAAAAATACACTGAATTGTTGAAATAACTTTTTACCTCAGTTCAGTCTAAAACACTATGCAGTATTCACTCGATGTAACCTTTTTGAAACCAGTTTATATTTTGCAAGTATCTGCAAAGATTTTCCATAGTCGTTTTTTACAAGTTAAAGAAGTTATACTCAGAACTATGAACATACTTCTGGGTTTGTACGTAAAACTATGCATTCAACCACATTGGTTCAAGTCAGTAACGACAAAATAACGTATTTAGTATTGATTAAATATCGATTAGAATGTAACCATTAATTAATTATACATTGATTGGATGGAGATTTGGTTTTGATGTATGCAACCATTTATTCATTCACGGTGTGTTCTTAATTACTGAGTATTTAGTGTTTGTAATGAATTATATTAAATGTAAAAAACACAAAGCCAAATATATATATATATATATTTATACCTTAATATTTTGAAAATAGTTTTAACGACTTTAATAGTGGTTATTAGTATATTATTAATACGTATTGATAAACTGTATTAAGGTGTTCAATAATTTGAGTTATTTTCTTTTACTTGGAGTTTTTCTCAGTGATGATTTGTGTAACGATAATTTATATTTCTATTGAATTAAGTAAAAGATTTGTTCAAATTAATGATCTTAGGGTAGTTTTCTCGTGTTTTGCTTTAAATATGAAATATTGGCTCAAGTTGATGCTTGGCTGATGACGTTAGAGACAAATGAATAAATGAAATAAAAAAAATTATTAAGAAAAAAAAAAAAAAAAAGAAAGCCAGATTCCTACGACTAACAAAAAGACATTGTTTCATTAGGTTACCAGCACCAACTTGAATTTAAGAAATGCATTTTGATCTACAATTTACATTTCTGTGAGCAAATTTAAGACGGGGTTTTTAGGAATGAATATAACACGGCAATGAGGCCACGCACGGTCCATTTGGAATGTTCCAGGACCTTATTGGTGAAAATTTTTTTTACCGTTATCAATCGATCGTGGTTGATAATTAGGGATTTATACATCATTATCGCATACATCAAATACTTAGAACTTTCTGTCCGGATATTTATCTTACTGTAGAAACATGCATTGTATTCAAACTGTCCAAAGATTTCATCAACGAGTCGGAGGTTTATCCTTCGCTTGTCGAGACTTGCATAACTTGCATTTACACATACCACAAAAAATTTACTTTTTTTCGGTAATTGTTTCCTTCTAGATTTTAATAGTATTTTTCTTAAGTAAAACTTTCGCTCTTCTATCAGGTTTCGACTATTTTTCCCCTTTTGTCATAGAATGCTTTATTATTTTTGCCAGAAACTTTAGACGTTTAATTTCTCATTTCTTTCAAGCATTTAAGTATTTTGTTTATTATATTTCCTCTAAAAATAAACTTAGCAAACGAATAACTTCGAATGAAAACTTTTTGTTTCAACGCATCTCTTCCAAAAGTATGCCGACTATTTGGCAAAAAAAGCGACTTACAACTGCTTATTTATTCAGCAAGCTTTCAATTCGTAATCTTATTTTTTCAGTATTCTTTTTTTAGACTACCATATTTTAGGAACTCGTATCTGTTTTCATCGAAGAATTGAGTGTTTGTGGAGGTCGTTTTCGGAGGCCCTTGGTCTCGCTCACGTGCAACAGAGCGGAAGCATTCTTTTCATGTCACATGCCGTTCACGAGTTTTGTAACTCATTCGTAAAAATCCGGTTTAATGCTAATGTAATCCTAGTCGGTTGACATTTCTTTGGAATAAAATATATAACAGGATGCTTTTGAGCATTCCTTTTTTTCTTTTTTATCGTCTGCTTTTGCTATTTCTTAGTTGATTAAAGTGTGTTCTGGTTTGTTTGAGTACTTGGTCTCGTACAGTTCTTAGTCACTTCCGTCTTCAGTTTTTCCGCTTAATTCTCCTTCTTTGTTTTTTTCCTCTTATTAACGCTTCTCTAGTTTTCTTCCCTACCCCCTTTCCTTTATTACTGGTTTTATCGTGTTCTTCTTCAAAAAATATTGAAAATCTAGTCGAGTTAATTAGTTTTGCGACTGATATAATAACTTAGTCAAATCACTTCCTAGAAATGCAAGTAATCGCATTCGTGTCTCAAAACACTTCACTGTATTTATTCCTCAAAATGTGTTGTTTTAAAATCTGTGAAAGTTTCCTCTAAACACTTCTAATAACCTACCCAGAGACGTGGCTCTGAAGATGTTTAGTTTTTAAAGAAGGAGAAAAAAATGAGATATATTTAAAGTCTGTTTGAACTCATTTTTATTCTCAAATTATTTTTGCATTAATAAAAATAGTTATATATTTTAGAAACCCCACGAAATCCTAAAAATAAAAAGGTAAATAAAAAATAAAAAAGTTCATAATATATTATCATAAATTTATAATATATATCATATTAGATTAAAAGGGAAACTGTCATGACAATTCAATGACGTAATTGTTATATTAGAGTTGCCCTAATGATTTATGACGCAATATGTGTACTTAGACGTTTGACGTATTCCCGGTTCCAATGAAGCAAAAAAAACGAAATATTTTGAAGGGAAAAAATTATAGAACGAATTCATAATAAATCCAAAAAAGAACAAACTTATCTTAATTTTTTCCTCTTCAGATGGAACCGAATGTACATTTTAGCAAGCGTCTAGGCCTAGTATGACTTTGTATACTTTATATCAATGATCACTGTTTTGATCCACTTTGTAGCCGATATTTTTCGGCATTTTGAGAGATATTGCCTTAGATGTTCTAAGGAACTATATAAACATTTTCAATCCTACAAATTGTTGTAGAATTTTGCACGTTCATAAAGGTAATTAATAAATTTTCATTTAATTCATGGGTTGGGAGGGGGATGGCTATGTGAATTTTGGGTTTTAACTGAGCAACATCTTATTGCATCTTGTAGCACCCCTCCCTCCTTTTACAGACGTATATTTATTTGTGCCCACCACAAAAGGAAAAATATCATCAATATGAATAATATAAAATGACCACCATCTTTTAATAGCCCCCTAAATTTTGACTGAAAAAAAAGTGCCCCCCCCTCCCCCCCAAAAAAATACCGCACATAGCCACCCCCCTGCAACCATGATTTATGAATTGTCCCTAATTTAAGATTATGTCATTACTCAATTTTGTATGATATCCAGTATCACTATTAAAGTTTCTTCATAAATGGGGTCGTGGTGTCGTGTTTTATCATGTGAGAATCATGCGATGAGAATAAGAATACAATAATAAATGAGGCACAACTAATGAAAATGCGTAAAAAACTTATGAGACGGAAGTACACAAAGATATGGAGGTTTCAGCGTTACACATTTTTTCTTTCTTTTCTTTGTTTCTTTTTTTTGTAACGCTCTATGAACCATTTCTTAAATTCTCTCGACTTTGTGACAATAAAAAGATTCGACGGCTTAAAATGAAAAGCCGTGCTGTTCTCAGAAATAGAAATGCTTAATTTGCACGTGTCATATCCCAAAATATATGTCTACAATGTCGTAAGGTTTGTGATATTATTAACAACTCCACCACCTTTATCTCTAGGTACCCAGTCACGTACACAAAAGTACGGTTCCAAATTACCGCTGTGTTTCTTGATTGCAGACTCATTTACTCAGGCTTAGCCTCGAATCAATACCAACGGTAAAGTAAAAGACGAACACTTTGAAACTTGACGGACCTTGACTGGTACTCGTGAATATTCTTCACAAAATCGAGGCTAAGCCTTAGTAATTGAGTGCATACCATATATCCGTGAAAAACGTAGTAAGAACTACACAAATTTGTAAGTTCAGTAGACCTCAGTACACCATAGACCTACAAAACTTTGCACTAATTTGTACAATTTTGTTAGTTAACTTTTTCACGTTTGATGCTGATACTAGTACTACTGATGGAGTTCCTTTTCAACCAATCACAAAGGTGTAAGAGAGGGGAAATCTATACAACTGACTAATTCTATTTTCGAATAGCTTCCTTCTCAGCCAATCGAAATTCAAAAAAGGAAAAAACCCTCTAATATTTCAAATTTATGTCAATATTCACGCACAGTGATATGATTTTCCCGCTATGGCTCTGAATCGAAATATGGCGTGCAATCATCCAAGTTGAAAAACTATTCGTCTGGACTGGAGAGCCTCTCCATACATGTGAAAACTCATTTATGGGTCCACTTGAACACAAGGCTAGTCAGTCCAGAACAAAAGTAATTCAAATTGGTCGTGATATTCGATTCTGCTTAAATCATTTCCCAGTCATATCCATTACGTTTATTTTCTCAGTGATCAATGACGTAATGACGTTACGTGCAGTGTCAGTCAAGGTCGTTCAAGTTCATATTCTGAAGGTCGTATGAATCAGTGTCGTTAAAATACTTTTTGCTGAATCTACACTTTTAGTGACGGCACGTCGAACTAATATTTACTTTTGAATGGTTTAAAGACCGAGCTACTTTGAATCTATTTATAACCTTTTGATTTTTGATTTCGTTCAATTATTTATTGACCCAACCAACCATTCATCATCCATCCATCAATCCATTCATCCATTCCCTTAAATCCAGCTTCTATCCATTCATTCATCTATCTATCTGTCTGTCTGTCTGTCCAACCATCCATCCTTCAATCCCCTCATCCATATTCTTTATTCAGTTCATAGTATAACACGAAGAGGTAAAAATCCCAATCAATTTTCTCTTCTTTCCATTCGTTTCCTTTTTCCCATTCATTTGAACACTTTCATTTATTATATAGTCCCAAGCCATCAGGTGTCAATACGCGGGCTACCTGTGGCTTGACACACGAGTAACCTTGAGCAGCCGCAAGTCGATGGCCTCTCATTAATTTGTTCATCTTTTTCGCTTCAATCTAATCGGAAAAATATTAAATATTCAGTCTTTTCCATGCTGGTTTGGTCAATGGTCTTTAATATTAGGTCGTGGCTGTGAAGAAAACCCTGTTATTTATACTTGTACAAAATTGTAATGCTTCAATATGGCGACTGTTGAGTCAGAATTTTCAAAGCAAGAAAACACCGACTTCAAGCACACTTCAGCAGAAGCTGTTCAAGATAATTTAAAGGAAAAAGACAATATATCAGGCGATATATTAGGTACAAAAGAGTTTAAAAACAAAGTTAAAGAAAGTGGCTTAGAAAATGGTCAAGGTGTTACAGCAACTAGCACGACGAATGGCGTTGAAAAGACGTTGAAAGAACCGATTCCAGTTCAACAGGCTTGCGAAGATTTAGATATTGGATCCAAAGGAAGAACGAACGGTGTCCACGAAAGTGCTGGAGTTTCAAAAGATAATGAGGAAGAAACTGCCAGCCTTGAGCAAGATAGTGAGAATGTAAACACACAATATACAGATGAAAAAGGGGGAAAATGTGTAACAGAAAAAATGGAATTTGAAAAGGAACGAGAAAGAGATTCAAATGAAAAAGACTCCCAAGAAACATTTAAGCCTCTTTTGAAACAAAGAAAAAGTCCTAAGAATGGAAGCCCTGACCATAACCATAAGTTTTTTGACAAAGAATCTAAAGCAGAGTACCTAAAAATTAAGTCTGAAGTCACAGGAGAAGCAGAGACATCTGAAAGTGAAGATGACAGTGAGTTACCTCCTCTGGAACCTACACATCATGGAAGCCACCATTCACCAGATGCTAAAACCAAGGCTGAGTACAGAAAAATAAAGTACGAAGTGACAGGAGAAGCTCTTACTTCAGAAAGTGAAGACGAAAATGTTTCAGAGGAGGAAATAAAAAAACAAGCAAAAGAAGCAAGGGAAAAAGACTCTTCATCTTCTAATGAGTGGATTGACATTCTGGGAAATGGATTACTGAAGAAACGAGTAGGTGCTAATTATAGTAAATTCATAATTTGACAATAAGCAAACTAGTGTCATGACTGTTGTTCATGTTGTATTGATTGGCTTTGCAGCTACAAATCAATACTATAGACATTTTTACCTCAATCATGTGTAATATTTTCCCGAGAGAAGTGTTAGGAAAAGCACAACGTGTAGCAGAGTGCTTCTGGACACTTCTCTAGTGTTCTGCCAATCCCCAAGTGCTTTATGACTGCACACAGCACAGCAAGCAAGTTTTTTATATTTTTTTAAATAAAATACAAATTACAATAATAGGTAGGAATGACTATTGGAAAGTGTGCGTGCATGCAATGTGCTCTCATAAAGCACATGCTCCAAACCAATCAGAACGCGACATTTATAATAGTTTTTTTATAAAGGGCTATAATGAATTCTTAATTTTAAAACAAATATTTTTGGTTGACCACTCTTTGCAAACCTAATACTTTTTCAGTGGTTACAAGTAAATATGTAAATCACAAAAAGATAGTGAGTGGAGTTTGTTGTGTCTCTCCCTTGACAAGAGTGATGTTTCAGGTTCTCTGGATTTTGCATCTTTAATGAGAAAGTGATCCAACAAATTCTACTCGTATGTGATGCAGTGCCCAGGAATTGAACCTAAGACCCTAGAGTTGGGGATGCGAGTGGAAAATAACTGTTATCCTGTGATTGTTAGTAAAGATAATAAGTTTATATATTCCCCTCATGCCCACCTAACCTCTTTACACTCGGTTGCGCATATGGACTTGACACTTAAAATCATTAAATTACCGATATATTTTTCTTCTTACTTTAAGACATTACTTGCTGGTAAAGGACGTGACACAAGGCCTGACAGAGGACAGATTGTGATGCTGAGAACAGCAGGAAGACTGGGAGATGGTACAGCTGTGGACTGGAATCAGGGCTTTGAGTTTATTCTTGGAGAAGGGGAAGTCTTACAGGGTTGGTATAATAATAAGATAATAATATATTAGTAAAAATACACAGGTGATCATATTGAGAATCTCGCATGCTGATTGGTTGAGAAACTCACACTATCACATGATAATCACCTCCAGTGATAATCCAAAATGACAGCATTTTGTTGATGTTACAGGGAAAAAATTCTTTTAACTTCTTTTATTTCTTTTTTTTTTAAAAATCACCTGTGTATTTATACTAAAACAATTATAAGGCAAAGTGCATATCAGGGAATATTTACCTCGCCGCTAGAAGACTTGCGTCTCGGTAAATATTCCCTGATATTCACTTCACCTTCAGGGAATGATTGTTAGATATAGAACATCTTAGTTTATAAAGTCTTTTGAGCAATCTTAAGGGAATAAATTAAGAGCATTGCAGAGGAACTGCTCTTGCCTCTCTCACTTCTCAAGGTCTCCAATTCAATTTATGGACTGAAATATTAATCATTTTGAAAAGTTTTTGGTAAATACCCAAATACATGTATGATAATTTTCCCAATGTTTAATAACAATAATAATTGACTAGGGTGACACGTGCCAATATTATTAGCACTGGTAAATTTGTGGTGCTCTTTGTTTTTAACCTCTTGGAATGAGACAGGAACATTGTTATACATGGTCATCTGAACAATGACAAAAGGTCTAACCATTTGCAGATATTTTAAGAGCAAAGGCAGCGCTTTCTAGTCAGATAATTTATGACCTGAGTATTGGTTTCGGCCAAGGCTTTAAATCCCTTTAAATGTATATTGTAAATTTTCATAGAGGGATACAAATTCAGTATATTTTATACTGTTTTCTAATTTGATCCACTGTGACTCACAAACAAATCTTCTATCAATACAACTCTCAACTCACATGTTGATTTTACGGAGGGAGGAAAAACCAGAGAACCTGGAGAAAACCCTTGTGGCATTTGGAGAGAACAGTTTAACCCACAACTTCCCAATAATATGTTGATTCCAACATTTTATGCACCTTTTCTATAAACAAGCTAGTATTGTACCATTACATTTATCTTGTGCTCTGATTGGCAAACATTTCTTTGCAACTGCTTTGAGCCTATTTTTAGCCCTGTTGCTAGGTTATTCATTTTTTGGGTGTTGTTCAGCTTTTGACATAGGTGTGGCTCTCATGGAACTAAACGAAGTATGTGAGCTAGTGACTGATGCCCGATATGCATACGGAGAGCAAGGAAGGTTAGGAATATTTAGTATTGTCTTTAGTGAGCCTTACATTAACATGTGGTCACACTTTTGCATGTTTTGCTGTAAAGTAGAATGCAAATGAGAGGGATTCTGTTTCCGATTTACTGACTTCTTTTGGATGTTTGATTTATTGTTGCTGTACATCATTACATATTGATAATAATTTGATAGTATATGAAACCTCCTTGACAATTAACTTTTATATATATTTATGTGAATATGTTTCTTTGGGCCACAAGTTTATAGTGAGTCATTAAACTGATGATGGACAATGGATATCGTCCGAAATATCTTACTCAAAAAACATCTAGTCATTATTTTCATATATATATATTATCCTTTAAAGGGTGGAAGGTGATAATCCAGTCCCACCAAATGCTCAAATCACCTATGAAATTGAGCTGTTAGCAGTACGAGATGGACCTGATATTGAAACCATGAGTGACGAGGAACGAATTGAAATCAGGTGAGCCTGAGCAAAGTCTTTACACTGGTTTTCACCCTTTTGATAAGATTATCATCATTATTATTTGTTATAGTTACATATTTACAGTGGAGACTCTCTTTAAACTTGGAACACTTGAACTGAAATTAATTTAAGATAAAAAACTTTGGCCAAACGGGAGATAGCAAAATCAGTATCACATAGACTCCAGCCAATCACATCACGATCTCTCATTCCCATGGTTGAAGATAACATCAAAATTTTCCTCCTGAATTCTTATTTCATATGGTCCTTAAAGAACATTAATATTTCTTTCATAATATAAGTTGTATTAATTATATTGATCCATTATATAAGAACTTTCTTGATTTTCAAAATCGTATCTCTCCCTTCATTCGTTTTTTATATAAAAATGCAAAACTGTTGAACAAAAATGATACTGAGTTCTTATAACCTCTAATTATACAGCTTCTCATTAATCCCATATAGGTAACTGTCCAATTATTTTCTTAATTGGACAGGTCTTGTGTATATGGGATTAATTAGGCAGCTATGTAATTAATAGGTAATGGGATTTCATGCTCCCCAATCGAGAAAAAAATAGACTTGAAATATTCCTCTGACTGCCAAATTGGACTCAACTTATGGCCTCATCCAATTTTGTCAGTCCTCAGAATTTTCCTTGTCCAATTATTTCTTAATTGGACAGCATGGAGTCCTATTACATATACTTATTATCTTATTATTTTGAAATCTAATCTAGTGACAAGAAGAGAGAGTTAGGGAACGACTTGTATACCAGAGGGGACTATTCTGCTGCTATCAACTGTTACCAAAGGTAAATTATCATGATTTGATTTGATTTTTTTAATTTTTCCCACTAGCGCAGGGACACTACACCAGCTTTTACCAATTACTGTGGTCCTTGTCGTTGGAATACATTATTGCGACAGGTGGTGCATTAGCAATGCACACCACAGTTCTTGATCAAGGGGAATTAAGGCTTTGAGTTCAAATTGTAAAGAGTTTGAGATACTAAAGTTTGAGCTTTATGTTTGTTAGACCTGGTCCCCCTCCCCTCCCTTCCCCTCCCCTCCCCTCCCCTCGGTATTTTCATGGCTGTAGTTACATTGTATTGTATCCACAGAGCAATCAAGTATCTGATGCCTTCATCTTCAGAGGTAAGAAAGGTGGTCACTTGATAATAGAAAAGATTTCCTATAACAATGCAAAGTACTTGGTAAAGCCATTCTGAAGTCGAAGGAAAATCTGGGTCCAGTTGGTATTAAAGTGCATTGTGGGACTGTTTTAGGGCACTGGGTCCTGTTGGCATTGAAGTGCATTGTGGGACTGTGTTAAAGCACTGGGTCCAGTTAGTATTGAAGTGCATTGTGGGACTGTTTTAGGACACTGGGTCTAGTTGGCATTAAAGTGCAGGTTTAGAGCGCATTCAATTTAAGAGCACACAACATGTGCATGTACTTTGCATTTAATCCCTTTAAATTGTATTTGTGTAAAAGAAACAAAAATCTTTGCTTTGATGTGAAGTTGGTTGCACTTGGGTTTTGGCAGAACTCTCCAGAAGTGTGTTGAGAAGAACTCTGACATGCACCATGCTTCTTTTAACCTGTATCCTTAACTGCTTAAAACAGAACATAGTCACATTTTCTGTTTCTTCACTAGTCTGTTAGAAAGAAAAAAATTTGAATGATGGTGCCCTGCCTTACAGCTTTCTATTTTCCTCTTTCAATCTTCTTTGATATTTCACATTATTTATTAGAAAGTTCAAGGTCTAAAGGTGAAGTGTTGGAATAACCTTGCTGCTGCACAGCTTAAGGTAAATATCTCTGGCACGGGCATCATCATTGCCATCATTATTATTATTCATTGTCACCATCAATCATTTTCATCATCAATCATTATCACCATCAATCATTTATATCATCATCAATCATTGTCATCATCAATCATTGTCATCAATCACTATCATCATCAATTATCACTATCAATCATTATCATGATCAATCATTATCATGATCAATCATTATCATGATCAATCATTATCATCATCAATCATTATCATGATCAATCATTGTCACCATCAGTCATTGTCATCATCACCATTGTCATCATAAATACATTGTCATCATCACCATTGTCATCATCATTATCATCATCATCAATCATCGTCATCATCATCACCTGCATACACTATTTTTATCTAGTGATCATACACTATTTTTATCATCATCATCATCATCATCATCATCATCATACACTATTTTCACACAGTTATTTTCTTTGAGTTTAACAGGTCAAGGCTCTTACATCATAAATGCACAATTGTTATCATCACCATTATCATCATCACCACCACCTTGAGGACAGTTACGTTTGTCATATACAGTCACTTTTGTCTATGCTTTTTACAGTGCGAGGCTTTATTACTGCAGCTCTCATATCATGTGTGCGTCATCACCACTATCATCATTGTCAATATCAACAGCAATCATCCTCATCATCATCATCATCACTATTGCTAACATCAACAGCAATTATCATCACTATGACTATTGTCATCACCACCACCATCATCAGTGAATTGTCATACAAATTGTGTTCTTTCTATGATTTTTACAGGTCAAGGCTTATACTGCAGCTCTTACATCATGCACTAATGTTCTGAACATCAATCCTGATAATGTCAAAGCTCTCTTTAGAAAAGGCAAGGTAAGGGTGAGGCTTTTATCATCAGCAAAAATTTCAATTGACAAATGTCATAAACTCATAAAAAATATGTCATGTACATCCTTGAGAAGAGGATATTTTAACATTGTTAGTAGGGCAAGTCTCAGTAGCGTGTGTTGGTAGGTTGTCAGTAGGGTGTTGGTGGGCTGTCAGGAGGGTGTTGGTGGGTTGTCAATAGAATGATACATTGTTACCCAACAACTTACCAACACTTTTCAAAGAGTTGTTAATCTATTTTCCAGGTGCTTGCAGCACAAGGTGATTTACAACAGGCAGTCACTTGCGTCAAGAGAGCTGTCCACTTGGAACCCACCAACAAAACTATACGTTCTGAGCTTTCCACTCTGAAACAATGTCTAAGTTCTCAAAACCAAAAAGAGAAAGATATGTATGAGAGAATGGTGGACGGCCTTGGAGGAATGGAAAAGAACAAATCCAAGCCTTCTGTAAGTTGACATTAAATAATAATTTAATAATTATTAATAATTATTAGTCTTTAAAAAAGAAACCTTAATATTGACCTGTTTACTTTACCCATTTGTTTTACCCATTTCAGTCCATGTGGTATTCTATTCAGAATAAGAATCTTTGATTTAGCTTCCATATATATGTTGTTGTCTTGTGTGCAAATGTTAAACAAAGAACTGATACTCAAGGGAATGACTTATGCAGGGTTTTTGAAGTTTTTTGAAGTAGGTGGTCATTCATTTTCCATTAATCATACACTTTTCCAATTTCCATGCTTCCTTCACAGATTTTCCCATGGTCACTAGTGTTTGGTGCTACTGTTATCGTCCTTGGAGGGATTGTCGCTGCATTATACTTAAACAGACATTAAAAAGTTTACTGCAACGACAGCTTGGGAGATTCAAAAGAGAGATCAATTGAGGCTAATACTTCATGTCAGCATCCCTTATGATTGTTAGCTGGAAAGTTTTGTATCAAAGTTATTAGCTTAAATGTGCTAAATTATAGTCAAACTGTCATGTTTCGCAGACGCTGTTGTTTATAAACTATAAATGTTTGATCAAAGGCCCTATACTAAATCTAGTTTGGTTTAGTACTTTCTGTATTCTAACCCTGTGGTGTTTCCTTGAATATAGCTTCTTTCTTCACAAAGGTTTTGGTGAGAGTCAATCCAAGTGCTCATTTCAATGACATTGTCAGAAAACAATAAAATTTTAAAGGCCACATTGTAATGCCTTGATTGCTGTCCAAAAAAAGCAACTAATAAGGTCTCTTCTCTGCAATTTGAGCTCCCATTGTCGCATCTCTGCAAATAAGCAGAGTGTTATTTTTACTAGGCAGTTGTTCCCATTGAAGTGGTCATCGCTCTTGGTCAATGAAAATCCAGAAGAAAATGATTTGAATAGGCAATGTGAGTCAAAGCTCCCAAACTCTGGAAAACCAAGCACTGCAAAAATGAAACTGGGAAATCAAAGGAACTATGAGGAAAAATATTTTATTTTCATCTGTTTAAATACTTAGATTTCCATAGAAAATACTGAAGGAAAATTGTCAGAGATTCATGTTTGTGCACATTGGCTATTATAAGTTTCTTTGATGATGTTGATGATGATTATGAATTATATAGCACCCTTTAATATGTGGATATAATCAAAGGTGCTTTACATGGAGTTGTGAATGACAGATTGATGATGATTATGATTTATATAGCGCCCTTTAATATGTGGATATAATCAAAGGTGCTTTTACATGGAGTTGTGAATGACAGATTGATGATGATTATGAATTATATAGCACCCTTTAATATGTGGATATAATCAAAGGTGCTTTACATGGAGATGCTACTCAGATTGCTTTTATGCAATTTACAAGCATGAGAGATGGTTAGTATGAAGTGTAGGCACTAAGGATGGTCACTGCCAGGGTTTCTTTTTACGTCCTCAGTGGTTCTTTTATGTACCCCAATTACTGTATGTTAGGAAGGTTTTGAAGACTTGAAGGTCTAAGGTCTAACCATATACAAGTATAATCACAAAGGGCAGCACCTTCTCCTCAGTTATTTTGAGACCCTAAGTGTGGGTCTGGCCGAGGCTTAAACCATGACCGCACCACAGACTGACGCTCTTAACAAGTGAGCTAGCCAGGTGGCGGTTTGTTTGAGTTTGTTTCATATTAACATAACTCATAGCATTTACTGGTAAACAAACAATAATACTAAAAAAAATGAGTTAAAAACAAACAAACAAAAAATTACAAAAATAGAAAACCAATTGATTCCTAAAGTATTTATTAGGAATAATTTCTTTGTTGTTAGCTTAAGAAGAAAATTATTTATACATAATCGAGATGTTTTTGGTTAAATCTATGAGTGTTTAAAGGAAAATTAGACTTGTTTAAATATATACATTGTACATCTTGTCAGCTAAATGATCCACTAGTTGTTTACATGCATATACCCGATTCTGATCACTAGATGCAAAATTTAAGTAAAGGTATTTTGACTCTGAAAGCTACTACAAATAAAACCAGGTACATATAAGTTTACATGAGTTTTGGTTTTGTTATTAAGAGTAATAAAATGGTGAATATAAATTTTTAAAAGAAGTGGATTTTTGACCATCACTTGAGGTCGATCGTGTTTCAACTTGTAGCTTACTCGCAAATAAAATTATTCTTTTAGAAAATGTTTATTACTTTCGAAACATAAATCAACCAAGGGAACCGTAAGAAACAAGTAATCCTGAGCAAAGATTGGGTCTTAAATGAAGCAATTTGATTTGAAAGAAGTCATTAAAATGACGTCCGTACGAATGTTCACGTTTAAGGAGGCTAACGCCGCGACAATCTAATTACTTATGCTAAAATCTGGATAGTAATTGGGATTGGAGTTCCAGTTCAGTTGTTTAATGACTTTGATCAGTATGGCTTAAATGCTCTGCCTTAAACGGCCTGACGATGACGTTTTAACCCCGTCTCTAGACCATAATCCTTTTCACACTGCTTTTGTTCTTAAATTATGAGTATTGTTCTTGTATTCTCTAAGGAATCAAAAATTTTAATATGAAAGAATTTTAAAAACTATTATTGTATAGAGTCGGGGGTAAAACGTCATCTCGCTTCAGGCTTATACTGCTGTTCGAAAGTTTGCACTTTTTAGATACCTAGAGACTTAGATACTTGTGAACTTTCCCAACCAGGTAACCTGGTCTACCCTGCCACCAGGGTCTTGTTGATTCAATTTCCGATTCACATTTTCTTTAGTTGCTCCCTTCGGCCTGACAGATGCTATTTTCTATGAATTTACTCACTTCATCCAACATGCTGGCAATGGATTTCTCTCCACATATTTGATGTAGACATTGACGACTTAGCCCCAAGCGCTGCATTGAATTCTGTATGTTTCCTATTGCCTTGAAACTTATCTCCTCTTGCTCTACAGAACATTGTGCTAATGTGATTTTCATCTCTTCAACCAGCTTCCTAAAACCCTCATTCTGTATGATATCATTGTCCTCAGCTACCTTGAACCAGAAAACACGTCCTGCATGGATAATATTAGCATTAAGGTGTTTTTTCTCACTCCAGTCAGGCTTGGGTATATCTTTCGGCCAAATCTCCTCGATCTTTTTAGCCAATTTTCCTAGCTGATTGGCTTCGATGTTGCGTAGTGATTCTATGGACCTCAAATCAGAGATTACCTGTACATGGTCAAGTCGTGGAACAAAAGTGGTTTCATCATTTGCATAGCAATCAAAGCGAATGTTACCAAGCGAAACGCCATTTACGTAAGGCAAAATCCTTCTTATTTTCTTACTATGTTCTTCATCTTTTATTTCTTCATCGTGTATTGACCCAACGTTTTCCTGAACATTGCCAAAATAGTTCAAAACTATTGAAATGGTATACCGCTTTCTTGCCGAGACAAAAGACCTTGCTATCTCCCCTACACCAGTGATCAGTGGACCTAATTCTTCTTTAATGTTAATAGGACAATCACCTTTAAGTGGTAACTTGAGACGCAAGGCCCGGAACAGTTTTTGAACAGCCTCCAAGTCTTTCTGGAACTCTTTCAGTTTCTTATCTTTAAAATCGTTAGGGTTGAGAAGCATGAACCTTAAAACTTGAAGGCCAGTGATCTTGTCCTTTCGCTCACCAGTTTTAGACACAGTCCCATAAAACATAACCATAGCCTCAAATTCCTCTTTGCATTTTTTAAGGTTCACATCGATGTCACCTTGAACGATCTTGTCGTATTCATTGTTGATAATATCAGCGATTGTATCTCTTTCTTCCTTCTCTAAACGTTCCTTTTTGTCTTTTTCATCCTTCCTTCTGATGAAAATGTACACATAAACCAGACCAAACCATGTTGTAAAGAACTGTAAAATTGAAAACACCAGATATGCGATGTCTCGGCCTGACCCAAACGTGGGGTCACTCGACTCTTCGCAGACAACGGGTTTATTAGTTGCGAAGTTGGTGGTGTAGCTCATATTTATCGCCATCATTCTCAAAGCGTGCACTAATAAATCCGCGTCTGTTTTACTAGTGTAAACTAAAGACCGCGTGTAGTGTCGACCTCGTGTCAACTGATTCTAGGAAAATTCACTGCAGGGGGTTCACACGGAAGTTGTTGGAAGGCATGCGCAGTCTCGAAAACAGTGATTCAAAAACATCATTCTATCATACATGCAAACGGAATGTACGCATTTATGCAATTTGACTTTTTTGGACATATTTGACCAGATACCACCACTTTCGTAATTGTGATTATCATTATTATTATTAGCGGAGCTCCCGCGCGCGGGCCGAAGGAAATGGCAATGGTATATAAGACCCCCACCCTCCCCCTAGCTCGCTTATTATTTTTTTAACAGCTTTATTGGGAAACTAATATTGCAATGTGTTGAATAGAAAAATAACTAATAGCTAATTAGTATCATCATCATCATCATCTTTTTATTATTTATATCATCATTATCATCATCATCATTATTGTCATAATGTCAGTCTCAAGCTCCTAGTTTAGTGGCTTAATTTAAGTGCTAAAACAAATGGTTGAAAATATTCGGAGAATTTCAACATATCTTTTCTGGTTAATAAAATAATTCTTGGAAATCGTGCTAAGATGAGCGCATGCGTTATTAATGCGTACGAAGTTAAGAAAGATCGATATGAGACTGTTGTTGTTCGAACTGAGGCCTTGAAAGTTAATCTAGTTGGCTTAGCTCGAGAACAGAGCCGGTCTGAGAGGTAAGAAATGGTTATAATCTCACTTTGAAGTTTCAAGTTTTTGTCCTTTTAAATTCCCGGTCTCGATGTTTCGTAACGGGAAGTTTTGAATTCCCGGAAGTTAAGGTGGAACCAAACTAATTCAGAGCGAATTTTGGACAATTTCGTTCTCGCTCCCTTCGCAAAACTATTGCGTCAATTTAATTGCATTTTTCATATAAGGTGCTTGGATTATTCTAGATTCTAACAGTGTATTTTATTTTAAGATTTTTTAAATGTTTAGCCAATTACGGCCGAAAATCGAACAGTGCTATTTTTAGTTTTTGGCTTTTTTCTCCTCATCCCCAGGTACGATTTTTCTGAAATTTTCAAAATCTTATCATCTAGTACTATTACAGCCGGTGTATAAATTTGGATGGAAAGTCTTGGGCAGAAAAAAAGTTATGACGCCGCTTGAAAATTCGATCCAAAATTTGAAGCATATAAGACATCGCGCTGTAAACATTACCATTGAATGGATTGCCTTGAAGTTTTCACATACCTATTTCCAAGTATTGCGGATGAGCCTTAGGGAGCGGTCATTAATTATTGGGGGGGGGAGGGCCGGTAAATTATTTGAAACTAGGGATCAAAAATTTTGGCTCCACATAGAATTTGAGCCTAAAAATTTTGGCCCCCTCTGACAAGACAGCCCAAAAAATTACAGCCCTCCCCCTCCTATAAATAGCTTTAATTTTTGTATATAAATCTGGAACGTTGCAAACTATAAGCATACATAGCAGTTAGATCATATCAAACTTATTCCATACATTTATGAACATTTGCTCTTTTTAGCGCCTAGGCCTACGCGGACACATTTTAATGTACTGCGCATGCGAATCAATCCCATATATGGATTTTCAAAATGGCGGACACGACTCGTGTAAAACGTGAGTCAAAATTTCCAGTGAGGTATATGCAGGAATTTTCCTCGGATTTTGCTTCAAAGCAAAGAAAATCGTCAAAGAAAGACAATAATCTTTATGACGTGGTAGTAACTGAGGTAGATAAGTCAAAGAAGCGAATAAAAATCCACTATGTTGGGTATAGTACAAAGTATGACGAGTGAAAATCTTTTGGAGATGGAGCAAGCTTTCCCTTTGTTCGTCATGAAAAGCTGAATATACCTTCCGCAGATTCAATTGGAGATAGACAAGAAATATTCCATGGACAATTATATCGGGAAATCAAGAGAAAATTGTTTTCTGGTCGAAGGGATGATCCAGCTGTACGCATAGAGCTTAGGGTTGAGCCAGATGTGTTTGAAGGAGCACTTGCCACAGTAGTAAGAGGTATTAAAGAAAGACAAAAGACTATTTACGGGCTACCATCCAACAGACTCATTGACAATTTCCTTGATAAAAAGTGGGATGAGCGCATTTTTAATGGTAATGGAGACTTTGCCTTTGTAATTAAAGGAACAGTTCGCTACTGGCTTTCAAAATCTAATCCTATAGTAGAATATAAGTTAATTGGAGATCAATATGTGAAGTCTGAGATTGAAGAAAGAAATTTTATTGTATTTACATTTGTTCGTGGTTATGGAAATCGTTACAATTACAGTACATTTAGTTCATAATACTAGAAATAACTTGAGAAAAAATATTTGATGAAACATAATTACATAATTATAGATAAGAATTAACAACAATGGAATAAGTAAAAATACATTTCTTTGCCAATAATTAATAATTTTGGTATTAGATTATGCTTAATATATACATATTTTTTTAGAGGCAATATAATAGTCTGAAGAAGCAATATTTTTTACTGTTGTTTTGATTGCAATATAGCTCTACATTGATGTTTTGATTTATATTAATGAAGATTCAGAACATCATTTTTGATACAAGGTATGTTTAAATATCTAGCACATTAACTGTTGTGTTAGAATGTTGATCATCACAGTGAATACCCTATACCCAGTGAATAACCTATTAAAAACTTTATTGTGCAATTAGGCATTTTTTTGTCCATACATTATTTACTCTCTCAAGATGTGCACAACAAGTTTGAAAGCCACAGTTTGCACATTTCTCAGTGCAAGTCTTAATATTATGGCAGCTTTTTGAGCAGTTTTTACATTGATATGTGGCTTTAACTCTCTCACAGCCTTCTGCTTCAAGGAAGTGAATTCTGTTTTTCTTTAAAAAGAGTTGTTTCAAAGCAGAAATACCTCTATGATTGGTAGATCTAAAATAATTTTTCGATGCATTGTCATTAAATTTTTCCATCCCTTGTTGTGTAAAATATGCGAGATTCTTGTACAGTGATAGGAACTCAGGAACATGGGCATACAGCGCATGCATATAGGGTGTCACATCTTTTGCCTGATACAAAGAGAGAAATAAGGAGAAGAAATTTCTGATTTTGCATTTCAAATTGATAATGCTTTCCTCAGATGAAAATGTAAGTTTGAGGTCCCCTATGATTTCTATGAAATCAATCCAGAGTTTTTCAAGATCATTACATTTGTCATAAAATGGAAGAAGTGTAGAAAAGTTAATATGCTGAAATAAAATAAGTTTTTCAGGGCCAGTTAGATCTCTATATTCTAATTTTTTAGTATCTTTGTTGATTTTCCATGAAAATGATATTCCAATGTTGTTTAGAAAGGTTTCATAGCCTGTCATGTGCTTGTACTTATCCCTTTGAAATCCATTTGGAAATTTTTTTAGCTTGTCAACTGCATCCTGCCTTCTGAGTTCTCTAATCAGTAGCTCAATTAAATTATCTGATATTCTTAGAATAAATGTAAGTTATCAATAATTACATGATCAATAGGAATAAAAGGGAAGAGAGGAACAGCTTTACAATTAAATTTTTTAGACTTGGCATGATTAGATATTTCATCAAGGGATCTTGCTCCTTGCTTTGAATCACTAATTGACCATGTTTTAGTAGTATCATGCCTTTCCATTCTTGGGCACTTGCACCATATGCATATGCATGATCTTGGTTTGCCTTTCCCAACCCACAAACTAAAGCTAAAAATTTCCAATCCCCACCCAGAAAATATTCTATGTTATATGTTATATTATTGACAGTAATTTCTTTTAATTTAGACATTTCATTCGTAAGATCAGAAAGGGATATTCTTAAGTTATCATAATCTTCTTGTATTTTTATGACTGCTAGTATATAATTACCTTTCTCTCCCATAGCAATATCTTTTTCGTTTAAAATTGTATAAGTAATGTTTTC
The DNA here is from genome assembly GCF_029948245.1 of Actinia tenebrosa. Taxonomy (NCBI): domain Eukaryota; kingdom Metazoa; phylum Cnidaria; class Anthozoa; order Actiniaria; family Actiniidae; genus Actinia; species Actinia tenebrosa. The sequence goes on from NW_028292582.1 coordinate 15,458,043, forward strand.
ATTTTTAAAGTCCTTCCAACATTAGTCCCATCACCACTGATTTTGACCTGTATGGTATTTCCTTCCAGCAGTTCTCCCTGTTTCTGTAGCCTTTGTATTTGCTCTTCTAAACTCTTAGCAAATTCAATCTGAATACCTTCAGCATCACCAGGGGTTGGCCTCACTTCCCATTGACCATTTAATGCTTGCATCCTCTTTACCATTTTATATTGACATGAAATTTCCTTGGATTTTTGAGCAAGTTCATTCCATGCTTCATTGGAAAGATTGAATTTGTCTTTGATATATAACCAGGTATTCAGTTCATTGATGTCATCACTAGTCAATTCTTTTGTTGGGGCGTTAGTAAAATCTATATCTTGTTCGTTAGCTAGCTCAAAAGTCTCAAACATTCCGGTATCAGGATTAAAAACTTCAACTTTCGTAGCCATAAAATTATAAAGGCCAAGAAAGGATAGTGTTGTCTTGCATTGTTCTTTCAAACTAGATCTTATTCTTGTCCTTTGCTGTGGGGAGTATTCATTAAAAGTTTTATTTTTTTCTGGACCTCTCACTTTGTTTTGTTTTCTGGCAACTTTTAGCGCTATTGCTCTGAATTGTTTCTTATAATAGTTCCTTTGTTTTTCTGTTCTTTTTAAGGCGTCCGTGAGTTTTTCTTCGTGTAGTTTTTTAACCTTTTCTTGGACTAATGATTCTTCAAGTTTTCTTTTTGTTTTCCTTAATTCTCTATTTTCCTCTTTAAGTTTTCCAACATCTAACTCGTTGTAATATATTTTGAACCGATAGGTCTTTCCATTTTTCCACGAGTCTAAAATTTTCTTTGCCAACCTGCCACCGCCTTTTAACCGTGCTGCTTTAACTTTTGCTTGTAAATTGTAAATTTGAGTTTTGATCGCACTGATAATTCTGTTGTTGACGGTGATCCCTTTAAGACCCGATTCGTCCAGAACCTTTTCAACAATAGTCTTCAATGCCGACTCATAGCTTTCTCCACCATCGCGTTGTATTTTTTTCGACAATGTATAAATCAGAAAGCTGAAATTGTAAAATTAGGAAACATAATTAAAACTATAGTATTCCCGCGCATTTCCAGAAATCAATTCCAACGCTACTTACTTATTGATTTCGTGGAAAAAATGAGGAAATTCTGCTCCTTTCGAACCTCCTTCGGAAGATTGCTCTCCAAGTGCTTCGACAGTAGGGGCAGCGAAGAGAATCAGTACGAGAGAGGCAAGAAGTATAACATTCGAATTCATTTTGACCGCGTAAAATCCTTACGAATGTGGGTCTGTTTTACATCAAAATGCGGGTTTTTCCATATACTAATCAATTCAGCTGCTACCTTTTTGATTTGTTGATTTTGGAGCTATTTATAGGGGTTTTTGTGCACGTACGTGTGCTGAAATATGAGGAAAGCCATACGAACATTGACCTCACCGATGATCAAAAATTCCAAATTGACCGGGGTAAAAAATAATCTACGAGATCCAGAAAACTAAAAACATTGAAAGGAGATGTTATTCTATCGTTTTCCGTTGCTACCTTTTTCATATTGTTAGAAGAGATGAATATATCCAACAAAATGTACAAAAAAATGTTCAAAATTGCGTGTTTGACCGTGATTTAGGAGGGGGCGTGAGCGTCAGTTTCCTTTTGTTGACCTTTTGTTAAGCGTAAGTTTCATATGTTGATATGTGGTGTTGCTTGCGAGGCACTTATTCTTTATAAAATACATCGGTTTGAAAATGTTATGATGGAAAAGTATAGAAAAAAGTAGTTAATAGTTTTAGTTAGTTCTTATGCCAAAAAAAAGTTTAGTCAGCAACACTTGCTCTCTCCCTCCAAGTTCTGCAAACTCTTCCTGATCTTGTGGTGTTCAACAGACTAGCAATTTGTTCTTCTTCTTGATGCAATTCATCTTCAGTGTCTGAAGAGGATAATGATGAAAGATCATCGTCATCGCTTCCAATCTCTTCAACCACTATATCATCATCCTCATCTTGGTCATCATCATCACTGTCGTCAGTCTCTTAAAATCTATTGTTTAGTAGGCTGTTGAGTTGGCAAAAGTGACCAAGCAATATCCATTGTCACAGCATCCACTTTTTCGATTTTTTTTTTTTTTTTGCTCCCTGGAGATTTTAATCGCTTGTTTTCTATATACATGTCGAGTACTGACATCTTTAATTTTTTCAGACCTCCATCCCTGTATAAACCTTCCAATTAAAGTCGTTGAAACATTTCTTCTTTTCTTCCTTCCTTGTAAGTTCTCTGGTCTCTGCCCTCTTTTTTTTCCTTTGCTCCAGATGATGATATTCTAAGTATTGTGCTACTAGCCGTTTTTCAACCACGTACTTCTCAAACCACATGACTCACACTCTATCAAACAGAACTTAGAACATATAAAAAGTATCAAAGAATCACTAACTACTCTTAAGAACGTCCTCAAAGAACATTTACGAAGTACCATTCACTCGTCGGGTAGAATTCTGACAGGACAAAAAACTACACACGACTTTGATGAACTGATCATTACACCCTCAAAAACTTTGCAAGAAGAAATGAGGTTGTTACAAAACCGACTTATCAAGCTTTTGGATGATTGCACATCGGCATTTCGTTTCAACTTCTCCGCAATGAAGAGAAAATCGCGAGCACAAAAACAGAACAATCGAAAAAAGAAAAAAAAAAAGGAACACAGCTAGAAAAAATGCTAGAACTGTGCAAATAATTAAGAAAATAGCCTCATCAGTTCAAGGCGACGATGTTTGTACTCATCAAGATTTGCAGGATCCAATTATCATGAAACTTGGTAAAAGAGAGAGAAAATGGGCAGTAGCCCTCATATCTAAATCATCACCTCACCTGGATGAAAGAGCAAAACAACATTTACGCATGCTGTTGAATCAAGATATAAATGTTGAAAAAACTATGTAGATAATGATGATGAAGAGCAAGGGTTAGATTATGATAATTATGATAATAATAATGATGATAATGGTGAGGATGATGATGTTGATGATGACGACGACGATGATGGTGATGATGTCAGCATTGATGATGAGAGCAATTTATAATGATAATAATAATAAATAGAGGATATTACATGGGCGCGCGGAGATACGACATTTATCTTCGAGTGTTGAAAAGATCTCTCACAAGTGAGCGTAGCAAACGAGTGAGAGATTTTCAACACGAGAAGATAAATTGCGTATCTCCAAGCAGCCATGTAATATTCTGTTTATTATATAATTATCAATGAAGTATGTTTTGGCTTTTTCAGGCAATTCTTTCCGTGTATTTTGAATAGCCATCGCAATGGTGTTATTTTCACGTGTGAAGATATCAATTTTTCGAAATAGAGAAAAATAGATATTTCATAGTTAGTTATATAATAAAGACAATTTACGTAACAATATTTATACCGATTTATAGAAATAGTTATGATTTAGGTTATGGTAATTATGATAATGTTGTACGTGATGATGATGATGTTGATTACAATAATCCTGATAATCAAGGCGAAGAATGTGGATTTAGATGTTCGTTTTAATAAATGGTCATGATAGTGTTGAGGTTGATAATGGTAGCAGCAATGAAAGTACAACAATCGCAGCTCAATCATAGATATTTTTACATTTTTGCGAGTTTATAGTGTGTAGAACAAAACATACATATGAAGAAAAAATGGTTTGGACGTGTTATTACTCTTATTAATAATGTTTTTAATGAAATCAATAGAATTTGTCTGCATACCAAAAAAGTCAGAGGCTTATACTCTGTAACTAGCTTATAGGTGGGATACATATTGAACAGGAGGTTTTTGTGGATTATATGGGGGCCCAGAAAATTGCGACCCTCCCTCTAGCATGCGCCCAAAAATTTTTGGCCCTCCCTAATGGAGGGCCCAAAAAATCGCAGCCCTCCCCATAAATTTACCGGCCCTCCCCCCCCAATAATTAATGACCGCTCCCTTACGAAAAATCAGCATCAAATCTTAAAAACTCATTGAATAAATGTTTTTTTACTAATTGTCGTTGTAAACCTCAAAAATGAGAGTTTTGCTAAAAATCACATTTTCGCCTTTTTCTTCTAAACGGCTTCAAGTTTTTTCTTAAACTTCCTACATCAATAGACCAGAGCTTTATCTAGATGGTAGTGAAATTTCTACAGCTCGTCCTATCCGTACCCACCAAAGAGCTCAAGGCAATCCATTCAATGGTAATGTTTCTGCAGCGCGATGTTTCATATGCTTCAAATTTTGGATCGAATTTTCAAGCAGCGTCATAACTTTTTTTCTGCCCAAGACTTTCCATCCAAATTTATACACAGGCTGTAATAGTACTAGATGATAAGATTCTGAAAATTTCAAAAAAAATTGTACCTGGGGATGAGGAGAAAAAAGCCAAAAACTAAATATAGCACTGTTTGATTTTCGACCGTAATAGGCAAAACATTTAAAAAATCTTAAAATAAAATACACTGTTAGAATCTAGGATAATCCAAGCACATTATATGAAAAATACAGTTAAATTGACGCATTTGTTTTGCGATGCGAGCGAGAATAAAATTGTCCAAAATTCGCTCTGAATTAGTTTGGTTCCACCTTAAATCAGCTTTTTGTCAAAGGAAAGCTAAAAAAATTGCAGTGTTTTGATCGTTAAAATATAAACTAATATAAGGGTATAGTTTGCTTAAAATAAAAGTAAGAAGTACACACGCACCGATCGAACGAGTAACACTGACGCTGAATCGAATTAATCTGGCAAAAACGAATCCATTTATCTGGAGATTTAGGAGATAAAAATTACAATATAGTTTAATGCCAGTAATTAATTGTGATCCTTTGATTGATTGTCGTATCGTTAATTTGCTTTAAATGATATTCTGTACTTCAGCAACATTGTGTTTACATCGATCCTTTGGAATGCAAGTGCCTTGCGTTATGTACGTACGATTAGAACGCATTATTTATCATCAGAAAGTGAATAAGCAAACGAATATTCAAGATTCCAATTTCAACTCTTTGATTTGTAATAGCTTTACGTAATTCAACAAAGAATAAAAGAACGAGGAATCTCAGTTATACTGAAATACGCGACGTGACTAGAATGCGGGTAACGGGTAACGGGTAACGGGTAACCATATAAAAAAGAATAAAAGTGAAAAAACTGACTTGATGTTTATCTAAACGGCAAACGCTGAGAAGTTTAGACGTCGAGAAAACAACATGTGCATGTACTTTCCATTTTTAATCTAAATTGTATTTTTGTAAAAGAAATAAAAAACTTGCTTTGCTGTGAAGTTGGGTTGCACTTGGGTTTTGGCAGAACACTCCAGAAGTATTGATAAGCACTCCAACATGCACCATGCTTCTCTTAACCTGTATCCTTTATATCTGCTTAACAGAACATAGTCACATTTTCTGTTTCTTCATTAGTCTGTTAGAAAAAGAAAAATTTGAATGATTGTGCCCTTCCTTACAGCTTTCTATTTACCAGTTCAATATTCTTTGATATTTTCACATTTATAGAAAGTTCAAGATCTTAAGGTGAAGTGTTGGAATAACCTTGCTGCTGCACAGCTCAAGGTAAATATCTCTGGCATGAGCATCATCATTGCCATCATCTTCAATCATTGTCATCATCAATCATAATCAGTCATTATCATCATCAATCATTGTTACCATCAATCATTGTAATCATCATCAACCATCATCATCAATCATTGTCATCATCAATACATTCGCATCATCAATCATTGTCATCAATCATTGTCATCATCACCATTGTCATCATAAATACATTGTCATCATTATTATCACCATCACCATCATCACCTGCACAGTGATCATACATGATGTTTATGCAGTTGTCATCATTGTCTTCACTATCATTGTCATCATCATCGTCATCATATGCTATTGTCACACAGTTATTTTCTTGAAGTTTAACAGGTCAAGGCTCTTACATCATAAATGCACAATTGTCATCATCACCATTATCATCATTACCACCACCATGATGACAGTTACGTTTGTCATGTACAGTCATGTTTTTCTATGCTTTTTACAGTGTGAGGCTTTATTACTGCAGCCCTCATATCATGTGTGCATCATCACCACTATCATCATTGCCACCATCAACAGCAATCATCCTCATCATCATCATCACTATTACTATCATCAACAGCAATTATCATCACTATCATCACTATAACTATTGTCATCACCACCAACATCATCATCAGTGACTTGTCATACAAAATGCGTTCTTTCTATGATTTTTACAGGTCAAGGCTTATATTGCAGCTCTTACATCATGCACTAATGTTCTGAACATCAATCCTGATAATGTCAAAGCTCTCTTTAGAAAAGGCAAGGTAAGGGTGAGGCTTTATCAACAGCAAAAATTTCAATTGACAAATGCCATAAACTCATAAGAATTATGTCATGTACATCCTTGAGAGGAGGATATTTCAACATGGTCAGTAGGGCAAGTCTCAGTAGGGTGTGTTGGTAGGTTGTCAGGTGTTGGTGGGCTGTCAGGAGGGTGTTGGTGGGTTGTCAATAGAATGATACATTGTTACCCAACAACTTACCAACACTTTTCAAAGGGTTGTTAATCTATCTTCCAGGTGCTTGCCGCACAGGGTGATTTACAACAGGCAGTCACTTGCGTCAAGAGAGCTGTCCACTTGGAACCCACCAACAAAACTATACGTTCTGAGCTTTCCACTCTGAAACAATGTCTAAGTTCTCAAAACCAAAAAGAGAAAGATATGTATGAGAGAATGGTGGACGGCCTTGGAGGAATGGAAAAGAACAAATCCAAGCCTTCTGTAAGTTGACATTAAATTATTATTAATAATTATTAGTCTTTAAAAAAAAGAAACCTTAATTGACCTGTTTACTTTTGGAGAAATGTTTACCCATTTCAGACCATGTGTTATTCTATTCAGAATAAGATTCTTTGAGTTAGCTTTCATATTTATGTTGTCTTCTCGTGTGCAAATGTTAAACAAAGAAAAGATACTCAAGGGAATGACACATGCAGGGTTTTTGAATAGCACAGCACAAAAATGATGTCATAAAAATGAAGACAAAGGCAAAGATCAGACAAACAAACTTATACTTTACTTAAAGCAGATAATTTTCATAGCCAATCGCAGTAGATCTTAGTTTAAATGGGTTATTATGCTAACTTTAAGTAAAAATAATAAAATCGGTTCGTATAATACTAATTGCGGTTAAATAAAATGCAATGTTTGTCTGAGTTTTCAAGCTATTTTTAGAATCTGCGTACTGCGCTATTGTTTTGAAGTAGGTGGTCATTCATTTTCCATTAGGTTTACAATTTTCCTATTTCAATGCTTCCTTCACAGATTTTCCCATGGTCACTAGTGTTTGGTGCTACTGTTATCGTCCTTGGAGGGATTGTCGCTGCGTTATACTTAAACAGACATTAAAAAAGTTTGCTGCAATGACAGCTTGGGAGAGTCAAAAGAGAGATCAATTGAGGCTAATACTTCACGTATCATCCCTCATGATTGTTAGCTGGAAAGTTTTATATCAAAGTTATTCGCTTAAATGTGCTAAATCATAGTCAAACTGTCATGTCTCGCAGCCACTGTTGTTTATAAACTATAAATGTTTGATCAGAGGCCCTAAATTTAGTTTGTTTTAGTACTTTCTATTTCTAACCCTGTGGTGTTCCCTTGAATATAGTTTCTTTCTTCACAAGCTTTTGGAAAAATCATGAAATTCTACATTTGTTGTGGAGATAAAATAAGATCTTGGTGGGCGTCAATCAAAGCGTTTCATTGACATTGTCAGAAAGCACTAAAATTTTAAAGGCGACACATAATATCATGGAAATGCCTTGATTGATGTCCAACAAAAGCAACTGATAAGGTCTCTTCTCTTCACCGCATTTGTCTGTGTTTTCTGCCCCTGGCGGGTCTAATAGCTTGCGCAGTTTGTGTATGTGAATGTGTGTGAGAATTATATATAAGATATTTAAAGTTATCTAAGTTAATTAGCTATTTTTACAGATTCATACTTATATTATATTTTATTTATTTAATTTATTTTATGCACGACCCCACAAGCTTTTAGCTTTAAATTTTATCGTGTTTAAATAAAGGTATTCTATTCTATTCTATTCTATTCAAATTGAGCTGCCGTTGTTGCATCTCTGCACATAAGCAGAGTGTTATTCTTACTAGGCAGTTATTCGCATTGAAGTGGTCGTCTCTCGATTAATGAAAATCCAGAAGAAAATGATTTGAATAGGCAATATGCGTCAAAGCTCTCAAAGTACTCTGGGAAGCCAAGTGCTGCAAAAATAAAACAGGGAAATCAAAGGAACTATGAGGAAAAAAAGTCATTTTCATCTGTTTAAATACTTAGATTTCCATAGAAAATATTGAAGGAAAATTGTCAGATGAATTTTTTAGAGAAGGTGAAAAAGCACAAATGCTCAGTTCTGATTCATGTCTGTGCACATTGGCTAGTATTATAAGTTTCTTTGTTTGAGTTTGTTGCACATTAACATAACTCGTAGCATTTACTGGTAAACAAACAATAATACTCAAGGGAATGGAACGAGGTCTGAAATGGTGAAATATTCCCCTACAGCTTGTCTTTTACATCTACAAATTAGAAAAATACCAATCCTATCATAAGTTGTGCTTCTAACGTAAAGATTAACAAAAAAACCAACCTTGTTCCCAGGGCCCTCACATGGAGGAGAGAGAGAGGGCCCTGGGAACGAGGTTGCAAAAACAAAACAAACAAACAAAAAATTACAAAAATAGAAAACCATTTGATTCCTAAAGTATTTATTAATAATGATTTCTTTAAGTTGTTAGCTTAAGATGAAAATTATTTATACATAATCGAGATGTTTTTGGTTAAATCTATAAATGTTTAATTGGAAATTAGACTTGTTTGAATATATACATTGTACACTTTTATCAGCTAAATGATCCACTCAAATTGCTCACATGTGAAAAGCATTACAGACTTATGCTAATTGAATATTTAACACTCAAATGGCTTGAGATCTTCAAATGGCTTGATTCTAACCACCATCAGTAACCTTACGATCTTCACTAACTATGCGCTTGGGCTACCTGTGCATCACTCTTATCATCATAAGAAAAATTGCTTACATGTGGAAGCCATTACAGACTTGTGCTAGTGGAATATATAACACTCAAATGGTTTGTTACCTTAGCCAATCAAAATGCACGACAGCTAGTGCCAAATGAACCATTCAAATTGCTCAGATATTTCCTTACATTGGATTCAATGCATTGCTCTTTACAGTACAGTAAAAACCCGCATAAATGAACACCCATTTTTGGAGTTGAGGCTGATTTTGTTCTTATTTAACGGGTGTTTACTGAAAAATCAGCCTGAAGATGTTCTTATTTTTTTAAGAACACTTTTTAATTTTTCAGGCTGATTGTGTTCTTATTTACATGGTACTTAAAACGCCCAAATTCAGGCTGGGTGTTCTTAACCCACTTGTTCTTTTATGCGGGTTTTTACTGTATTCACAATGCACCCATCACTGAATTCACATGATGGAGAGATATGAAACAGTTCGCACTTCACCACCATTATTTATTTTCACCTTTTCCAGTGATTATGTTTAACATGCTTACTACAAATATTTTCACAACTTTTTCTCTCATTGTCTTCTTCCCATTTTGGTGATTCTCTTTCCCATTCCAAAATACCTGAATCCTAGGCTCAGTGTTTCAAATCCCATTTCTCCAGTTCCCATTTTCAAATGAATATAATTGTAATTTATTCATCTCTCACAAGTGTTTTGTTTCTTGCTCAGATTGCATCATTAATAGTAAGCTAGGCTGAGAACTGAAGCTCTTTTTGGTTTTGACCTTTGAAACCATAACTTCAATGAGATTCTTTCCAATTTTCATTTTATGGGCATTTCCTGCTTCGGGCCTGAGGGATGCTTTCATTGATATTTTTACTTACTCTTTCCAACATGTTGGCAATGGATTTCTTTTTATCTATTATTGTGATTTTTTACCCTTTAAATCACGTATTGACCGTATTATTATTTACATTGCCGATTTATTAATCTTTCCATTTTGCAAATCAGAATCTTGAAAAAGTGTGATTTTCTTCATCTCATCAACCAGTTTCCCAAATCCTTCATCCTGTATGATATCATTGCTTTCAGCTTTCGAATCATAATATATGACAGCACAAAGGAGGCCCACAAAGAGAAAAGCAAGAAAAGTGGATTCAATTTATTTCTAGTTTTTTTTTCTCAGAAAAGCATGCAGCACAAACTATGCATAACTAACATAAACATGTGGTTAAGTCAAAATTGATACTCAAAGTGATATTCTTGCTAATGATATTTTTCTAGTACAGCTGTTATTCAGCACCAGACGCACCAGACTGTTATAACTCGACGGCAAAACATAAGGAAAACGCTTCAAAGAATTTTAAACGCCATACTTCTCTTACCTCATTGAAATAAGTTCAAAAGTAAAACCTTTGGCGCTAAATTTTTTTCTCTGGTGTCATATATTATGATTCGATTGGGGTCCCTGTGCATTCAAAATGGCGCCACAACAACACTAGTTGAACTGAGTTAAACTGTAAACGAAAGTTTACATTGTTCTTCCCACAGACATTCAAAGTAAAACATGGGACAGTTAAACATGGGATCGCAAAGCCTCAGGTAACACAATCGTTAAGTTTATATCCAGTTTCACTTTCATCTATTTATATATTTTAAACTGAATATACATTTCGCATTTTACAGTCTGTCGTTTCGCATTTTACAAATCTGTAAAATGCGAAATGACGGTTTCGCATTTTACAGATGTGTAAAATGCGAAATCCTCGTTTCGCATTTTATTGTGTCGTTTCGTTTCGTTTCGTTTCGTTTCGTTTCGTGGTTTATGGTAAGCCAATGTGTTGGGGACCAAGGACACCTTGGAGTCCGTTCGAAAGAGGCTTTGCACTGAATTGCCTGAATTATCATCTCAGCGATATGTTTTTCTTATCTTGGACATTCCTCTGACAACGAAGCAAGAATCAAAATATAAAGTAGGAGATTGCTGCTCAAAATCTAAAGGTGGCTTTATGGAAATAAAAATAAGCATCCAAAAGCCAGCTTCAGGGTTTTTCCGTGACAGTAAATTCGAACCCACGGCAAAAACTTCCACGTTTTGGATGCAATCCGAGGAACCGCCTCCAAAACAAGTTGGTCGCAAGGTCCATTCGATCAGCCCTTTCAGCGAAGATGAGATATCTGCAGCTACCGGGTTTTTATCTAAAGAAAGAATGCGCTTCCACAACAGCATGCTAAAGAAAATCATATAAGATAAGACCCTCGACACATGGGGTTTTCAAGCACTCCAGCAGGGTGTTATAGAGTCCGCGTGGATAATGAAAAAGACTGAACTTTTGAAATTGAAAGTGAGAGAGTTGCACATAAAGGATTATGTCAATAATGCGGGGAAAACCAGCACTGAAAGTGAGAGAACAATAGGCAAGAATTTAGATATCCTAGAGAAGTGCCATTTTGAAGTGGCAACAGGATATGCAAACTTTAGTTGTGAAATTAAAAGAAACGAGACTAAGAGGGAGGTGCTGGAAAGAGAGTTTGATGGGTATTTTTCTAGCTTAAAAAAGGCTCAAGCAAATCTTCAGAAGTCACTCGAGTCAACAGCACATTCATGTGCTTCGTCAGCTTCCAACTCGGGCAGTAACACAGACGCTGTAACCAGTGATGCCCAAAACATAGATCGAGATGACCTAGACTTCCTAGCCAGTGAAGTTAAAGATGTTTATGAGCTTTCAGACTTCTCAGAAAACGATAACTAGCCAGTCATATGAAGTTTTTAGACTGTTTTTTTTTTAATAAACTCTGAACTGAAATAGAAAGTAACTTAAATTATACACAACTTTACAACTAATTAGCACTAATATGATTCACAGGTTTAGTACGTGCACTCTATCACGGCAGTTATGAAATTAAGAGTTAAAAATGAATCGAATTGCTACTTTAATAGTTCTAGTTACCGAAGAAAAAGAAAAGCAAAGTGTCTTAACGTTCTTTAATATTTAGCGTTTGCCTCAAACATGGAATTATAGTTGACTATGTGGAAACCAAACTCTGGAATAAATGCCGACTCTCTAGAGAGCTTTCTACGGCTTAATATCGCTGTAATTTGTTTAGTTATATTCGTTCTATGAAATCAAATACATGCCTTGGAAACTCAGTTATGTCTGATGTGTTAGGGCTTATGTTATTACTAGTAGTAGGTCATATTAAGCTTTTAAAGTATTTTGCGAACTCAGACATTCCAACGGCTTCGGTTGTGAAATGCGTTTTTTCGCTGAAGTCTATCGACGATAGCGAAAAAACCATTTCATAGCAAGCGGTTAGAATGTCTGAGTTGGCAGACTGTAAAACAGCTATGTATTTTATTAGCTATTACTTTAAAGACTAAAAATAAAGTGTGTCGCTTTTTGTGTTGTTTAAAGCATTGCATTGTAAGCCCAATCCATTTATGGGTATATAACAAGTCCCAAAATGCATAATTTAACTCAATTAGCACTAAGAAATAAAATAAATCCAAAAAAGTATTTCTGTAATAAAATACTCTGGGCTCCTAAAAATTCTATTTCAATTCTGGTGGTTGTAACAAAGGAATGACTTCCAGTCAAAGCAGCAATCCAAATTTTTATTCACAATATTTTAGATATGACAAATACCAATTATTTACAATTTTTTTAAAATTCATTATACATACTTACTTACACACACACACGCACGCACACGCACACACACACACACACACACACACATACATACATACATACATACATACATACATATTTATTAATCCTATTAGTGATTTCACTGTACAGGATGCTAAAAGTCAGCTACTACAGGATAGAGGGAATAACTAAATTAAGCTGAAAAATAGCTATGGCTACGTAATACATATTATTATTTAAATTAAATGCTTACATTAACAATTGATATTAAGGTGACTGCCTACTTTTGGAAATTGACTTAAGCTTTTTTTAAAACTTCGATTTTCCGAATTGAAATTTAATGCTGATTCCAAATCTGGAAAGAAAATTAGGGTGTCCCGAGCTCGTTTTCGAGATAATCAGCATTTAATGGAAGCCTACGCACGAGCTTTTGGAGTAAAAATTGCGCCACCGGAAGTGATTAGAAAAAAATTAAGATTCATAAGATAATAGTTATTTGCAGACTATATGATTGCATGAATGAAGGCTAGTCAATCATTCTAAAATAATACATGGATATTTTCGACAAAAAGACAGAGAGATACATTGATTTGTCATATTTTGTAGTTTCGGTGCTCTTAAAAAATCTCATAAAGCGAACAAAAATCCCTACAAAAATCTATTTTTTCACGTGTTCCTGATTTAAACTTTTCCAAAAATGTTGATATAACCTAGATTTTAAGGAGTTTTTTCGAATGAGCTATCAAAAAATATAGAGTCCCGTGCAAAATTTGAGGGTTTTGCCCTGTTGAAGCTCAAAACGCGTATGGTTCTTCAATAAAATCTTGTAGATTTTTCAGCGGTTTTTGAGCGCGCGCTCATCGTGGGCTCAATTCGAACGTTCAAAAGTAGGCAGCCACCTTAAACAAAGAATTGAGTAAATAATAAATTATTTAATTAATTTAACTGACAAAATTCCAATGATTTAGCAAGTAGAGTCTCAGCCAGCTGGTAGACTGTTCCATAAAGGGAATATTATAGGGAAAAAAGAAAACTTATAGGCGTTCATATGGGCATAAATACATAAATATGTCTAAATTTGAAAGGCTGATTTGCTCTAGTTTTGGAATGTGAAAATTGAAAATTGCACAGAGCTTGGAAGAGATGGATAAATTAAGTTATTTACTGACTTGTACATTATTGATAAAGATTCTCCGTTTTTCAAGGCTGCCCCTGAACATTATTGATTATTGATGATCCAAACAAACTTCACAACCACCCCCCTCCCTTACCCCCTAAAGAATTCTTTGAAATTGTAGTCGCAACCCATGAAAAATTCTTTCAAATATATTTAATGTATCCCTAAAGAATTCCTTCTAATGCCCCTTCTTACCCCTAAAGAATTCTTCAATAGACCCAGCCATACCCCTAAAGAATTCTTCAATAGACCCAGCCATACCCCTAAAGAATTCTTCGCTATGAACCAGCCATACCCCTAAAGAATTCTTCGCTATGAACCAGCCATACCCCTAAAGAATTCTTCGCTATGAACCAGCCATACCCCTAAAAAATTCTTCGCTATGAACCAGCCATACCCCTAAAGAATTCTTCGCTATGAACCAGCCATACCCCTAAAGAATTCTTCGCTATGAACCACAGGCTTACCATCTGAAGTATCTGTGGTTTCGGATGTGGGGGCTCCCTGTGGTCTCTTGTGGCGTTCGCCCGTTAATAAAATTTTGAATATGCAGAAATTCGAAATATGCAGATTCTTTTCCGTTGTTTGGAGCGGAGGAGCAAATTCTCCTCTCCCCGGTAGACAGCGTAATCGATGCGTTGATATGAGCGAAGCGCTGATTGGCTGATTCAAACTAGGCTGCATATTTCGAATTCCTTCCGTCTCGAATGAGTCCTCTATCCTTTTACGGCGGCGAAAAAGGTCGAAAATCCTGCCTTTTCTGATAGAAAGAATTTGTCTATGAGCGTGAAACTCTGCTGAGGTATAGCTTAGGATCTCTTCGATCGTGCCGTGGTATTTTTTTGGTTAGATTTTTCTTGAATTTGAATTCTGATGGGCTAGATCGAGCGGTGGTCGAGTTTTGTTGCCTTCCTTCCCCTTTCTTCTCCTCTCTCACACACACAAACATAGCTCACATCAAACGCCAAAAACCGGCCTTAAAACGCATCGGACGAAGAAATAACACTCAAATTTCATGAAGTGAATGACTAAACTTTATCTTGACGGCATTTAATTCTTAGGAAGTTTTCAGAAGATGTATTTTTGATAAGCTGAAATCACTCGATAATTCAAAATTTTATTAGCGGGCGAACGTCATAAGAGACCACAGGGAGCCCACACATCCGAAACCACAGATACTTCGGATGGTAAGCCTGTGTATGAACCAGCCTACGACCGACTGTAGCGTGGTGGTTGTGTCCTCGATGGCAGAGATGTCTTCTGATCTATTGGCCAATAAGATGCGTTCTAGTATCTACCAATGACATTGCATGGTGATCGTGTCTTCGTATCGTCATCTCCCCTGGGGACCCGGGCTGGCAAGACTACGGACACGTTAACCACGCTACACTTACCAGAGAAAGTAGGCGGCTAGTCACAACTCTTGAAAATAATGTAAACCTCGAAGCACTCTCAAGAATAATTACCAGGTAATGTATTGTGTCTTTATCTGTGATTATTATAGACATAATCTTGAGCGTAACCTAAGTTAATGTTCCTTTTCGTTACGCGTGAGGTGTGAAATCCTCGCTAGGTTAAGCTAGCCTGTTCGATATATTCGCTTTAGATTATGGAAAAAAACAACTAAAACTCCAAGTGGTTTACTTAGTTGAAGCATTATCTGAAATTCAGATTGTATTTAGATTTTATATTTAATATGGTAGGCCTCCTAAACAAGGGGAAGGATCGTCCCGGGTTGCGATTGTCTTGCTATTGTGTTTATGCTTTATAATCTCGATCTTTTGTCTACAGCATCATTTTTTTTTTTAATTGAAGCTTATCAGAAACGATTTTCTAGTTCTTATATTTACAATCGAAAGTGGGTCTAATTCATATTGGAATCGAAGTGCTGAGTACTCAACGTGGACCAATACAATAGTTTGATAGCTTTCATTCAACATTTTATGAATTTTGTGTCAATACTATATGATAAGAACTCCCATGACTGATGTAGACATTATAAACTTAAATCTGCTATTCATACTATTTTTACGTTATCATTCCGGCATATATTGTCTTTGGAGGGAATTTATGGATGAAGTCCTGGTATAACACTGAGCCCATGAGGCAGAATCACATGCAAATGAACTACCTGTGTAAAACCAAACCTTTCTGGTTAGGAGGGTAACACAGGTAAAGCACGAATTGGAGTTTAGAAGTTGATTTTTATGGAGGGACAAAAACTGGAGGACCCAGAGATAAGCCCTCAAAGCACAGGAGAGTTCTTACAAATATCTTTGCTCTCTACAAAACCAAGCAAGGCAAGGCTCGAACTCAGGTTGCGTTGGTGAAAGGCAAGGCTCAAACTCAGGTTGCGTTGGTGAAAGGCAAGGAATTAAATACTGGCTGCTATAACACCCCTACTTCCCGCATATTTGATCTCACTAGCAGCTATATGTGGAATGAGAATAAATCAAGGCACAGCTTAATTAAGTATGAGCTTACCAACATGCTTATACCACTTTTGCCTTGTATAAATTTATTAACCTATTACCATGGAAGGGCAGTTCAGCATTCCTTCATGTGTTTGTATCATGGCTGGAAGATTTCATTTATTATTTGAAATTTAAATTTGAGTTTGTTTTGAAACTACTAAAATGAAGGTCATAATCTTTAAATCTTAGCATTGGCTAGGAATTGGTCATTCAAATATTTGTAAATGGGGTTTTTGAAATAATAGCTGAAAACACTCCTTTGCACATCGATGTTTAAAATTCGCTGTCTGCATAGATATGAAAACCACAGCAATAGGCAACTAGAAATGAAGTAAGTTTACAATTATAACTTTTTCTCCATATCTAGAGGCTGAGAGCAGGATAACATGGCAGGACAACAAATTAATGAAACTACAAACAGTAGTGGTAAGTAGGAACTTTTTTCATTTAAGGGATTTCACATTTTTTTAAGGCTGCTGCCAAAGAAAATTTACTTGTTCACCTAGCTTCAAAAAATGAATAGACATTTTTGAGAGCTTAAGTGTGCTAAGGTCTGGCTTAGTCCCATATTTCCTGAAGCACATGTATTTCTGTTTGTCACAAAACGTATCAGATTTTACTGAAAATTTGCTCATTGGGTAGTTCCAGAAAATATCCATACCTATACCATGGGCGACACCGATTTTCTTACCCCCTAGCTTTTGGAAATTCCAAAACGGCTAAAGGCCCCTGGCCAAGGAACTCCTTATTTGTTTATCCCCCCCTGTTCCCATTGGAATTCCATGTCACTATATATACCCTTAGAATTATTAAATAGCTTACTATGAAAGAGATTGTTGCCAATTCTTTGCAAGAAGAACTGAGATGAGTCAGGGAATGGAAGTCGAAAAGCGAAGTGCATATATTACAAAACTTTGTTTAGAGGTCTTAAAACTTCAAAATCATAAAAACAACAACAAATACTCTTGTTCTTTTCATAACTTATCATCAATATTTAAAGTGCACCTAAACCCTGATACGATACTTTCAGTATTGATTGTACATGGTCATGGTGTTGTCACCTTAGACAGAAAGCGGGCAAAAGCTTTCATTGGGAACAAGTTATCCCATGCCAGAAAGCCAAGTGCTTACAAAGGCAAAGTAAGAAAATGTTTTGTATATTAAATACTTTAGAGTGGTTGGGGTATCATTACTATGTATACTTTGATTGGTCCAGAGTTTTATGTTGTCAGAGTACAGTTGTACACATTATAATATGACAATCATGGTTATTTCAAACAATGAGCTTCCTTTCAGTTGCCATGCTGCACAGAAAAAAGTAACTAATAATTTTTTTGATTTTATTTTTATATAAAATAATTGCTTTATTTAACTTTTCTGCGCATTAAAGAAAAACGATAAAAAGTCATATACTCAAATCAAATTGTCTTTTTTCGCATTTTCCACATTTTTAAGCCATCTGTGCATCTGGACGAGTGCAGACTTAATACAAGATGTACATGCAATCTGCTTATCTTATTTTTTTTTTATAGAACAATTACCACAGCAAAACTAGGGGTACGTCTAGTGGAAAAACCAAGGTGTGCAACATTGTAGTCTGTCATAGATATAACCTTTTAAAATGATATATAGATCAATATATGTTTTCTAAAAAATGACCCGTCTGTTGATTTTTGAATTATGTACAATTATTGCAAAACAGCCTGTGAATGTACATTATAACCTTAAACATTCAGTGACTATTAGGTATATTTTTCCATTGTCTATATAAAGAAAATTTCTTTTCAATTTATTTATTCAAAGCCACATTACATACGTGTATTACAAGCCCTTGTTATCGAGCATTTTCATAAATGATATCAATAAACAAATTAATATTTATTTGTTTATTTACATAACTTTATCCATGACAATTATCTAATTTCCAAAGCTATATTGGAAGGGGTAAGCACAACAGAGATTGGCTACAAATTAAATGCACCCTAACGAAAAATTAAATTACATATAGCAAAAAAATACGAATAATGATAAACTCTAGTGAAAAAATCAGGTGAAGATTTACCAATTATACTTAGATGTAATTTAAAGGCTAAGATTATGGCAAAAATTAGTCTGATCTATTTTTCATTAATTACATCTTAAGTAATTCTAAAGTAAGGGGCAGTTAAGATGAGGATATCAGTAGTACTAGATCTAGGATTTTGTAATCATAATATTCAACTATAAATATTACATTTTGTCTTTAAAGGTGGTGTCAGCTCAGGATACCCTGAAGAAAAGAAATCTTAACGTAAGTTTATTGGTTCAGTATCCTTGAAAATATTGTCTTCCCTATGTAATCAACCAACATATGCACAGCCTCCTGCCTTTGTTTTGTGTTAACCTACATAATTTATTATTATCATTATTATTATTATCGTTATTTTAATAATATGTTTTTAAATATTATTATAATATTCATAATAATAAGTATAAAAATAAAAATAATTATTTTTATTTTTATTATTTTTATCATTATTATAATTGTATCATCACTTTATAATCCCATAGCAACTATTGTATTATTTTCAATTTTCAAATTTCTTTCCTGTCCAAATTAAAGATTAATCTGGATGGCTTCCATTCGCATTTTTTGTATCTGCCAATCAAATCTCAGGGGAAACAATAGAAATTGACTTTGAGCCAATCAACGCGACATCTGCTTACGACCGGCCGGCCTTTGTTTACTTTTTTTCGATTTTTTTTCCAAATGGTGGAAGTTGTTAAATTGGGATCTTCTTTTTGAAGACCTTTTTAGCGTTAAAAAACGATGATATAATTAATCTGCAATAGTATTACATGTCTGTCCAATTTGGAAATAATTGAATTAAAAAAAATCCTTGAACTGCCAAATATTGGACTCGGCCTATCGGCCTCTTCCAATCTTGTCAGTCCTCTGAATTTTTTTCATCCAATTATTTTCAAACAGGACAGCATGTATGTAATCCTATTACCTATACTTATTAGTATTATTATTGATAATATAATTAATAATTATTATTTTATAATAATAATAATATTATTAATAATAACAACATACATTTATGCTCCCAATATATCTCATATACATGTAGGGCTTAAAGCAAATAACTGATCATGAAGAAGAGGGACCAAGCAACAAAAAAGCTGCTCTTGAAATTGTAAGTACCTGTATCTTTTATAAAATTTAACAACTTTCTTTGTTGTATTACTGCTATGGGTGTCCAACTTTAGCCACCTCTACAGAGTTTTTTTTACGAAATTAATACAAGCACTAAATTTTTCCTCAAAAATTCAGATAAAATGCAATCTTAAATATTATTATTTAGAACTCTAGAAAAGCTATCATAGAATTCGAAGGCTCTATAACTAGATTTACATATTGTAGTAATGTAATTAGGCACCATCCACTGTTTTCTCTAAAAAAAAAAACATCAAGCAGGCTTTGAACAAAAACATCTCAAATGCCCTTAGTAAATACCAAAAGATTTAAATTCAAAATAGTTTCGTAAATAGACTACTTTTTAACTATAATTTAGCAGTACATGCAGTCTTAGATTTAGTACCTATTTTAGTTTTTTGTTAACTTAACTTTTATCGTATATATTTGCTGTAATTATTACTATAGGTTTTTAGATCTTCATAGATTTTATAGATTTTATATGATTTTCTTACTATTGTTGTAACCTTCAATATTTTGTTTATTGATTGAGTAAAGACCCATTGTTATTATCATCATCGTCATTATTATTATTTGAGTATTCATTGCTATGCTACTATATTGAAAATCATAAATTATATTATTTGAAAAAATAAAAAGGTGGCCATATGATTGGATGCACACGTCTGTCCTTATAGCTTCAAGATTGCTTTTTACTATATATGAATATGATTATGAACAGACCATTTTATTTCTTGTAGGAAACATGTCAAGTAGAGAATAATGAGGGTATCAAATTCAAATTCAAATTACAAAGAAATTGGAATATTTTAATCTGTGAATCTTTATATAAGGCGATAAACAATGATTAATTTTGTATAAAATGTTAATTAATCAGTTGCAATATTCTTTTAATTTTATTTTTTTTTTTTTACATCAACGATTTTCAATTATGTTGTGAATGTTTGATATTTTCATTTTTATTACAGCAACATGATGGGCAAAGTGACTACTTCGAAAGAAGAGAGCAAAAGGATAAAGGAAAACAAGTTGGAAATGTGGAAAATTGGCCTGGTAAGATAATATTTATTTAGTCAGCATATAGTTGAGTGGTCAGAGCATTGGTTTCACAGCCCTGCGGTCCAAGGTTCGATTCCCACTCTGGCCTCTAGATGACATTGTATTTGTTAATTGGGTCCCTGTTTGGACAAAATACCAATTTCTCTGCCATGCTTTTTAAATAGTGAGCCAACTGGTTTGTCTCCTAGCCAGTTGGGATTTTTAACAATATTATGTTATATTACGGTTTCTAATTTGTCTCCCCCAAATTAGCTCTTCAAGAGCTAAATACATTGAGATGTAAATAAAGTGGATTTATTTATTTAAAATTTTTTTATTACTTCAACAACATTTGATTTGATCTTCTAGCTTTCTGGTGAAGCCCAAGGGTAACAACGATTAGACATGTGTATATAATATATATCTCTACATACGCATATACTTACAAAAAATGTTATCAACAATATTGTATATGGGCACCCATGCATTGCATGTAACATATTATTGTTGTTCTGATGTATTGGAGATACTTACTGTTTCCTTTTGTTTATTTCAGCTTACCAAATCAGAGGCAACAATTGTTGCTCTGTTCTTCTTGGGATACCAAAATTGCAAGATGTGCAAATGAAGGTTTTGAAGCAAGCTTGCTTAAACAACAATGTCCCCTTCACAAAACTCTCCAAGAAGAACCATTTGTGTGAACTTCTTGGGGAGTTTTTATACGAAGAAGAAATAAGAAGAAGAAAAATGACGATGAAGGTTGTTACTTATAGTAACCTTAAATCCATGATCACAGATATCTGAGCTGAGTTCAGGGGCACAATTTTATTTAGTGCTGGGGGGGGGGGTGAGAGGCGGCTGGGGGGGGTCGGTGGGGGGGGTGGGTTGGGGGTTGTTGGGGTATACCAGGTTTTAGAGCATGGATGGCCATTCCCGTGGTAGATGTTGAGAATGAAACAAGCATTTGGGGACAGCGTTGAACGTGCCATGAACGAAACAGATGTTTTAGGATTGGTGTGGTGGGCGGGATCTGGGGATCGCACATGGTCTGGGGAAAAAGGGGGACATAAATACGATGG
>NW_028292582.1:15479887-15535561 GCF_029948245.1 Actinia tenebrosa
CTAAACAAACCAAATTTTGTAAATGCTGTCCTAACCATGTGTATTTTGCTGCCAGCCATCGACGGCATTAATAATTGAAATGGAATGAAAGTACCGAAAAACAAACTGCTCTTTATTAGTTTCCGTTTGATAACCAAAAAAACACCGAACTGGAACTTGTCAAACCGGTATACTTGAATATCCCAATAGGTCGTCTCCAAATCATACACGTTTCTCCGCGACCTTGTTTTCGCTGCAGGCGATCCTCAAAAGCGCCTCGTAAATAAATTTATGACCGTATTTGTTTAGGTCAGTCTAAGATAGCAATGAGCCGTCTCATATCTCCTCGGAATTTCGTATCCCCCCTCATGCAGTGAGTTCGGGTAGTGAATTTCAGTCACTTTCGTGGAGTTTCATTGAGAATTGTCGACTGAATTTAACAATTGAGCGGCATCTTAACCATCACTAGCTGAGGAAAATTCTTTTCGCTGCTTGTACACGACCAATATACCTCTCTGTTGGTGACGGTTTTATTCCGAATTAAAAAGACACACACTGTTTTGCCTTGTTTTGACCCCAAATTTGGGGTCAAATTAACCTGATACACTTAACTAAGAGCAAGCCGAAAGGATTTTGAACTTCTATTTAAGCCAGCCGGCTTTTGTTTTCGAATGGGAAAAAAATACCTATACCTTGTACTTTTCTCTACGTACCATAATTTACGTTTTTTCAATCGTGGATTCTATCAGTCTTGTATATTATTACTTCCCTCCGAACATCATACATTTTGTGAATAGATTGTGAAAAGATGCGACCATAAATACTTTAAGAGGAACCCAACTCAGGCCAAACATTCAACACACAAAACTACGTGACAATTGCTTGCTTTCCAGAATCAAAATGCAAATCCAAAATAGACTACACACAGAGGTACTACAACATTTGGGTGACCCCGGAGTCCAATCCGACTTAGATGCTTCATTGGGTCTTTGGTTTCGGACTTCTTAATCGATCATATGCACAGGTAAATGCTAAGCAGTTCAATGTCCATCTACATTTTGGTTTGATTGTTTAAAAAAATCTTTTTTAAACATCCTTACTGCAACATGCGATCCTTTTCTTCCAATTGGGTTCGCGCATAAATACAGATGTAAATCCTTAACGGACCGGAAGGCCTAAGGCCTAGCGTGCCTTTACGTATCTTGGGTAAATATTATCAAAAACACAGAGTAAATCTCCCGCTTTGGTTACATCTTCTTGCGCAAGGAATGCGTAGAAAATTAAATGTTATGTGCTTCATAATGCAATTGACGATAATCAGTGGACAAAAGCCATGTCTTAATGACAACTCTAAAATGTAACAATAAAATACTTTATAATATAGAGCTACTAGTTCCGTGTTACATGCCACCCTTCTGCCGTATGACTCGGTTACTCCGAGAGATCCCATCCACGGAGTTCAGTGTTACTCAATTGATGTGGAAAGCTTAGTGATGTTTTATTGATAATTGTGTTGACGATAAAGACTCTTTTAGAACTTGTCTTCGTTAACAATGTGAAGATTGTTTGAGTTACAAAAAAAGCCCTCATCTTCTAGACGTACGGCTCCTTCTTGCATGGAGCTTTTGTGTAGCCAATTTATTGAACTGAAGTAGACTTCTAGTTCTACTTAATTGACTCATTTGTTCAGCTTCTTGTGTAACACTACAATTGTAAATAGCAATCATTTTAATTTGTCCCATTCTGAACACCTTTAGAGCTTGTCTAGTCGACCCTCTTGTAATGTACTCCCGTTTTGTGTAACTGTTATTAATGGAATAAATATGAGGCGTTAGATAAGGATTCGTGAAAACGTGCACCTTACCAATCAAACTAATAACTTTGTCTGCATATTTGTGATGTGGCTTATATTTTATTCAAAAACACTGTCCATCTTAACACAACAGCGAACATCTGTACCCAGTTACTCGTATTATTTACAGCTAAGGTAGGATGGAAATTCTATATCCTTTTTAGTGGCTTAATTTCTCGTTGTTATTTCTATGCCATGAAAAGTGTTTTAAGTTTTTGACATTTTTGACCGATAAAGTTTCATCGAAAATTCTCCATTGGTACCTAGGTTAGTTTTGCAAAGCCAGTTTAACAAGATAGTCCGTACGTGTGCTATATATGAACCTCCCTTTATTCACGTCTTGGGGTCGCTACGTTAACCTTATTAGTCTGGTATAAGATTAGTTCTGGGCGTTTTAATATATGGTTCGGATCATTTTAGGTTAGATTATTAAGTTACAGGTAAATCATCGTGCACTCGCACGCCAAAAAAACTCACTAGTGAATACCAGTCCACATCAATTAAAAGACAACCAGACGTGAATATTTAGTTAGAATATATGATGTACTGAGTTTAATGAAGAACTTTGGTATACTGTACATGTTTACAATTTTAGGGTATATTCGGCCAAATCATTATAGTTATCAGCTGTTCCCAAACCTTGCCAATCTAAGTAACATAAAGAATGGAAGTTAAAAATAACTACTAGCGTAATTCCCACTAGTAAGACGCGTATAAAAACGAGTATTCTTTTTTGCGAATGGTTGTTTGTGAATCCAACCGCATCCACACGCTCACGACTCTTAGCGCTGCGAGGCGCTCGAATCTAAATAAACGATTCATGTCATTGCAAGCTTTTTGCCCTCGCGCTACTGAAAACCACCTCAGGCAACTCTTGCATTTAAATCCATGACTCTCTCAATAGTTGATTCAATAAAAAGCGGCTACTTCATATTTGAAGTTTATTGATCGCCGGTGTTTGATCTCTCGGACCGTTCAAACCTCCATGAAATTAATGTAACGTTAGTCTTTCTGGGACACCTGCTGAACGAATACTCGAGGGTCTTTTATTCACCACCATGCATGTATCGGTTTAAAGAACTTCCTTCAGTGTTGACTCGTTTGCGAGCATGGAGATTTCTTGGAAGTCGGGGATTTAGGAGACTTTGGGGGGTGAAGCTGATGCTTATCGTTCGTGCTTTTTGGTCCTTCGATCTGAAGTTGAGGGTAGAAGGGAACTCGAAGTTTTCCTGGAGCATTGGAATCTAGTTTTTCTCAATCGTAACATTTTTTGGAAGGCTTTTACGGAAGTCAGACTTGAAAAGAGCATAAATAGGGCATTTGTTATAGAACCCATACACAAAGTGTACCATGATATAGTGATGCAACACCTCTGGTACTAATGTCTCTACAAGGCCAATAGCTTCGACCGTTGTCATGTACACGACTGGAAGCCATGTCAAAACAAAGATACCTGCAATTAGGGCAAACACTCTTGCCATTCTTGCTTCTCCAGTAACTCTTTTGCCTTCCTTAAGGCATCTTGATCAAATCTAAGGTTTTGTAGCTTTGCTAGCTTTCGAACCTGACGCGAAACTTCACGAAATATCATGACGTATGCCCCAAGAATAAATATATAAGGGAATAAGAATTCCAATTATAAGAATTCCAAAGAGATATATTTTGTGCGCCGATCCGCTACGGTCACCGTCGTATGCAATTGGTATGAGGGTGATTCCTATGGTAATACCCATGCTAGCATCACAATCTGGTAAAATGCTTTGCCATAGTAACGTGATAGATAAGAGGTTTCATGACTGCAAGAAATCTGTCCAAAGTTACAGCAAACATATTGGTAACGTTTGCCATCAAGATAACTGCGACCAAAAAAACCGGCTGCGAGAGAGGTTGCGTCGTGGATTATGACAGGCAGCAGAACAGCACCGAAGAGAACATCCTGACAATACTAAAGACACGACAAATCCATTATTGAAGGTGCGTAGAATACGATAACGGTAAACCATAAAGCAAACCACTAGACTTTCCACTGTGATTATGAATCCAAGTGTCCCCAAAGCAATCGAGTTTCCAATACTCATACTCATTTTCGGCAAAAGGCTGAGATGCTATAAGTGTTTATGTTCCCTTCTGATCGGCTTGTTCGTCTCTGCTGTTGTTCTTCTAATGAAACAAGACTTTCGCTCCTAAGTATCGCTTTGTCTCTTTTAGAGCTGTATGTTGAGTTTCCTGTGCTATTGAACGGTATCAACTTCTCCTTACCAAATCACCTGAAAAAAGAATCAAATGATTTCGGATATCGATGCTATCCCCGTTTTTAAGTGTACAAGTTCCTTTACATTTGGCACCCCGAATTGTGGTCGTTCTTAATACTTGTATTTTATTACCGTCCTTGATGGTAGTGGTCTGGCTGACGTAGTTTCTTGGCCTTGAGGAATCACGATCCTCGGTGATTGGACGAAAGAACCTAACCTCCTTTAGTGTACTCCACAAAGCTTATTAGGGTTAAAAACCGACCCTTCAATCATTAAAACAACCAATCAGATCCGGGCACCGTAAGAGAACGATGTATAAAGCCGTCCAGGCGCGAGCTTTAGATATTTGGTGCTACAAAACACTTGTGACGTATTTGAATGGTATACAAATCTTTCTTCCTGTAGATTGACAAGTTACCGACTCCTAGTCAATGTCGTACCATGCCAAGCTCCAGAAAAAGCCTCGTCAGTAACCTGCGTCACCTGCGAATTTCTAAATATTGATCTCGAACTGTCGGGCTTCTGTTGATGTAGATATGTTTCCCTGTCGGACAACAATTATCTTTTCGGATCTCCTGTTTTGCTTCTATGAATGGTAAATTACCTTGAAAAGCTGGCTGGATCGCAGTCGGATTCTCACCTGCAGTCAAAGAGAATGATACAGAATGAGAACTTCACAATAGTGGTCGGAAGAAAAGCCACCCGCACCATATCCGTCACTTCTGAATTAACCTTTAACTTTTATTGATGGCACATTCACAAAAATATATATATACATAACAAGAATCCGAACTGAACATGAATATTATTCTAAAATCATAAGACAATAGTTTAGCCACTAAACAATCGAGTTGTCAAGTTTTTTTGCTATCTATAGCTATCATGATGCTCTTATCTTTTAGCTTACGCATGTTAGCAAAGTTAATAGCTGTTATTGACAGAGGATTGATAGCTGGGTCGATAATTAGTTAAAGTAATTATTGGATAATCTCCATTTCAATAAATACCACATCCAATGGAATCCTGTCATCCTGTTTACCAGCACCAGTCATATGTTTCGCTGTTATACGCCCTGCAAAAAACTATATTCCTAGCCTGTGTACCAAGTACTACTCATACTAACTGCTTTCGTTGTCACGTCAGATAAACATACGTGGTCGCCTTTTTTAGGTACATGTTAATATTAATCGGTTAATATTGATGTGGATATTGTCAAACACGATAACGATATACATGCACGTAGTCTGCGTAATGAGGAAAAGAAATCACTGGGTGCAATTTATTCCATGTATGTGGACCATTTCTTTGAAATATTCGGCTCGTAACATGATAGTTGTGGCCAAATGTTTTGTTATCATTGCTGCGTGCAATAGTCATAGTTCTTATTTGAGGAATGTGTTGCTATAATTAAGGTTGCTAGGTACGTAACCCACAAGCCACATTCAAATAATTAGATAAGGCTATCATGATGCATCGTCCCGTAATTTGTCACAAAATGATCATAAAAATCGAAACCTTCCAAGCATCTATCAAGCCGATAATACAGTTATGAGTCGTTTAGTTTACGTATCTTTAAAGATAGTAAGTTGTTAAATCCTGATGTCACTTTGTCAAACTCTAAATTTATTGCAAGACGAAGCGGACACTTTTCGTACGACGGGCTGTTTGCACCTGTAGTACATTAGACTCTGAGTACCGCATTTCACATGTTGGTATGACTAGTCGAGGTCTTTCAGTCTAAAGCAGATTACTCACGTTTGCCAACATCTTCACGAAGCAAATCAAAACAACGCAACTCTAAAAATCAAAATCTTTTATTCTCAAAAGCGGTGCCGTGCTGCTGGTACCCGGGCTCCCTGCTGTGCCAAGCAATGCATCCGGGCAAACGCACAGAGGCAGCTGAACTTGATATTAGAACTTCAAGAAAAGTTCCATTTCTACACATTTGAATTAAACAGGAAATAAGTTCAGTAATGGGCTTGCCGTCTACAGATAAGGAACTAAAAATTACTTGGAGACAAAATCAAATGGGCCGCGAAACAACGTGCTCCAAAAACTATCCGTTCAAGGCTCGATGCTGAATTTTCCGAGTCTATCTATTTAGACATTTGCTAGATTATCTATCATTGTTCCACTCGTTAGCGTAAAGCAATGGCAAACGAAAACTGACAACGGCTTCTGCAAGAGAAAAGCGCAATTTTTCCAATTCACTACCAACACCACTATATGTTTTGACAAGTTTATCTCTATTATTCCAAACCCAGTAACTTTGTTATTCATTAAGTAGAAGTGACATTGTCGGTAGTAAACTTAAACCTGTCACTCATCTCCGAAACACATATTCACACATTCTGAGCAATCAATCACTCGCCATGTATTAGTTATTCGGTATAAATTTTTAATCGCTTAAAAATGATAAATGAACTATAAGAAATCAGGCCAAAATATTAGTCCTTCTAATTGTCACTTTTGAGTCTGTGGCGAATGGAAAAAATTAACTTTGGCTGGGAACTGAGTGTAGTTTTTCAGTAATAACCGATGAAGTTGTCATTCTCTTGTTAATCTTTAAAAAATAACAGAAAAATAAGAAAAAATACTTAATTTGTCTTGAAAGCACTACAATCTGTACAACAAAGTGACAAAAGCTTACTTCGAAATTCTGAGTAAACTTACGGCATTAAAGTGCAATCTTAGTACAATACATAATCTTTTGTGAAAAGTGCACAAGTAATGGCCGATCATGCCAATATGAATCCGGCTTCCTCTCTCACGAAGTTGGGCAAGATAGAGAGCGAATTTATCATGACAAAAATATCTTAGGTAACTATGGATACAGCGAGCCATCTCGGTTTGCTTAAAGTCGCTGTTATTATATGCTTTGCCACCAACTCGTATTTGTCAGGTCACCGAAGATATGGAAAATTAGGTGAAACCAACCAAGCCCATAATGCTTTCACAGTCAGTTGACTATTTGTCGTGTGTAATAAATAGGAAAACGAAAAACAGT
This sequence comes from Actinia tenebrosa, assembly GCF_029948245.1. NCBI lineage: Eukaryota > Metazoa > Cnidaria > Anthozoa > Actiniaria > Actiniidae > Actinia > Actinia tenebrosa. Next base: position 15,486,978 of record NW_028292582.1, read on the forward strand.
GACAGTCATCACTAGCTCGCCATTCTCACTGTTCGTTTTTTATCAGTTGTATTTTACAAACATGAATGATGCCATGAAAATAAAATAGGAATGAGTGACTCACCGTTGAATGTATTTTAGTCGATTCTAAGATAGACGAAGAAAAAGCACTTCTAACCAGGTCCTTGACTATGTTATGTGAAGGACACCAGGTGCAGATCGCGTTTTGATACGCCAAAACATCACATGCTCGACCATTGTATTTGTGTTTCATTTCAAATTATGTATTTTTTAATTCACTGGCATAATTGCTGTTTTCTAGGGTATTTTTTTGCATGCCAAATAAGATTGAATCGGCAGAGAAATAAACAAACTAGAATATTAATGATAGCGAAATCCAGGTGTTATAACTATAGAAAGCAAGGATTATTAAGGTATATGCGCATCAGCCGTGATCCCTCTAAAGTCCAACGTAATTCCCAAGTAAATGTGAATTATCAGTTATATTCAAATCGATAATAAAAATATATTTGGGGCAATCTTCAGCTCGAATCACCTTTATTAATCAAGACTAATTTTCCCCCCTAAAGCACCTAAGCCCCAACTCACATCTATCCGTCACATGCACACACAGAAAGAGAAAAACAAAAACCAACTCGTGTATTTCCAATCTTTTTTCTTTCAGTTTTATTCAAGAATAATTCAATTAAAAGTATCCAGTAGATCATATCAATAATATAAAAACCGAAGCAATTACCATGCTTTGCTTTTTCGATTTTCTTCTTTTTTTTCCCATGTTTTTGTTTTCCCATGTTTTTGTTTTTGTTATTGTTTTTGTTATTGTTTTTGTTATTGTTTTTGTTATTGTTTTTGTTATTGTGTGTGTTTGTGTGGTGTGTGTTCATCCTCTTTTCCACTGAGATGTAGTGCATGATAGGCTTGATTAATGGATTTTATTTTTAGTTTGGAGACCAAAGGAGAAATCCTTCGGGACTTTTGATGTAGAGCCCAAGGGGTCAATTGCAAATGAATAGAGAGAGAACTCTAGATTACCCTCAAGGAAGAACTGGAGATTATTACACTTTATTAAAAAAATATGTTAGCATAATGTGATTATCCTAAATTAGAAATAATCAAATGAACAAAAGGTTTGAAGCTAAGCGAATAATCAGTCATACCACACAAGATCACTCTTATCCTGATACAACTGTTTATATAGAGTAGCTTCTAGCTTACTTCAGTTCACTCGCATCGTAATCTCAATTTATTCATTATTCAATTCAAAAAAAGATGTATTTTGACCAAGCTTCCGTGAGCCATCTAGCAGGGACACGTTATAAAACCACAAGAATGCATGGTTTTGTCTTCAATTTTAGCTTAATCTAATTTTATCTTTGTTTCGTCTGACCAAATTAATTTTAAGTAATGGATTTTACTTTAAAATGGTTACAAAACCCTAACTTAAGTAAACCAAGCTAATATTGCAGAGAATGAAAGGCAAGACACCAATTGACCGTATTAAATGGCGATGACTAAATTACATGATTCGGTTCGCCAAGAGAAGTATTTCTCAGCCCGCAAAATTCATTCTACCGGCTATATGTCCACAAACAATATATTTTTGTTTCTGATCAATAAATAGTATGAGAATTCCTAAAGCGCACAAAATCAGTTGGATTTTGTGTGTGTTTGCGTGTGTGTATGTGTGTGTGTATACCTTGTCATTGAAGTTTTTTTAGATGCCAAATCACGTTTCAGTTACTTTTTAATGACAAACTTTGCTTCCGCTTTTCTGTGAAAAGAACACGACCGTCTCAAAAAATTCTACCGAAATTTGAATACGAAATTTCACTCACAGCTTGAAATTTTATAAGTAATGAAATCGCCCATCCATATAACCATCCGAGACTGGTAAGCTCAATATATTGTCTCTCAAAAGAGAACTACTGAGTATTCCTTGTTGTATTCATCATGGATGTGATTATCCGTTCAAATACGAGATAAAGGAATTCATGAGAAGCAAAATAGAAGAAGAAACCTGCCCACAACAACCTTTTAAAACATATATCAAAATCGAAGATGAAGGAGATCAAATAGAAGTCAACTAAACAGCCCTTAAATTCACCTAAGCATCTTAGTGCTTCTATATTCTATTGCTAGTGTTGCCAGGCGCGTATTTCGCAAATCCTCATTCTCTCAAGTTAAAATATGTCACCAAGTCTAAAAGCTTGACTAAAATAATGACCCGCATTGTAGCTACTTACGTTATATCAAATATAGTAATTAATAATGAATGATGAATATGGTAAAGTTGAAATTCAGAATCATTTACCTTCAGTGAGTGACTATTTTCTACAAGGGAGCACATAACGAGTCAATGTATATAATGTCATGATGACAAAACCTAACGGTTGTCTATATGCATCAAGTTCTTGAGGACAGAGTTTCTCGAGGGTATGCCATAGTCTCATGGCAATGAATGTTCTGCATTGTGATTGGCTGATGATGAGGTATTCGACGTAAGTGCCATGGTCCTAATGGATATTTGCTCAAAGCCTCTTTTCAAACGTCGCGTATACAATAACATTCCGAACATCAGTGATTGAGTGGGAGGCTGTGTACAAAACTGTCAACCTGTGATTGGCAAACAATGAACCGCTAAGTAGTGGGCAGGGATATCTATACTCCAATAGCAGATATACAGCTAACTCTAACTACCACTGAAATTAATAATCCTATCTGTTTGTTCAGAATTTCAAACCCTTTTTTCGTCGAACATTTTTTGATGAAAACTAAAAATATCACCCATATCAATCTATTAACTACCATTTATATGCTAAAACAATTCCATAAGATGCAAGAACAATTCCTATATAGTATAGAATTGAACAGTTGTTGAATTGCAAAATTTTTGAATGTCAGTTTGGCGGAAGATAAATGTAAGATGATCATAATTATGTTCACGAGAAGGTATTGGTATTCTAGATGGATGTAATCTGATTATTTGACCAGGTCTTTACATATTCATCCCACCACATAAACCCAATTCAAACTACTAATACTGTATTATAGTGCACGGTCAGTGTTTGATCCTTTGTTTGATTTTGGCTATTTATTGTGATAAATAAACCGCAATCAGATGGAAACTTGCGTTTGTTTGGTGTTTGTGAAGAAAAGCTGGCTTGTTTCCCCCAAAGAGTCGCCCTTTATCACTTAAAAACAAGACGTGCCAATTTGTGTAATTTGAACGTCATTTTAGTGCTGATGACAAAATTAAGTCTACAAAAGCTTATCACCAAGCTACTAGTTATGTTTTGTTGTCACACAATAAGACAAAATAAGCTCTTCAAAGTAAGGAGTTTTTTGTACATTATTTCTTTGTACATCCTAAAAAATACTTTTTGTTCAACTCTTAAAAATTCCGTACAGTTTCATTGCAAGTAAATGAGCCTCATCAATAAAGCCCTTCAAAGCCTCAGCAGAACTCAACACAGTTAAATTTTGACTCCTCTCTCCATCATATTGCTAGTAAAACTGATCTACTGGTTGGCGAGGTTTCGCCGTGTAGCAATTTTTAAAACAACCCTACACTGATTGAAAGATCCATGTAATACAAGTCCGGGTTTTTTTTCCAGTACTAAATGTGTTAGTTTTGAATAATCAGCGAGAATGTGTGAGAAAGATGATATCCTGTTCAAAGTGTCAGGATCTTGGTTATTCTACAGTTTTATTCGATCAAAGTAACTCAGTTTCTTTCTTCTTCTTCTTCTTCTTCTTCTTCTTCAGTTTTTTTTTTGTTTTTGTTTTTGTTTTTGTTTTTGTTTTTTTTGTTTGTTTGTTTGTTTGTTTGTTTGTTTGTTTTAAGGGATGACTCTCAGTGTCACTGTGAAAGAACTACCAATAAATATTATTATGAAAAAAATAAATGCCATATAAGGAAGAACAAGCCAAGTAAGTAAACATTAAAAAATCAACAAATGTCAAAAGACAGCATTATTTCGGAACAAACGATTGAGATAAACGTGAATAAATGAAATTCAAAACAAAACCTAAAATGTCAGACTTCTCTACTGAAAATGATTAAAGGAGTCAATAGATCAAAAGGAATTGGGAACATCCCATTAGTCTGTCCCGTCTGTTGTTTAAAGATAAACACAGACATCCAATCACCTAAAGTCTTTCGCCAAACCAAGTATTAGGATGTTTATCTAATGTCTCCTTATGTCAACCGAGCTGTCCTAATTAATTGATTAGTATTCATCACGGCTGAGGAAATTGGAAAACAAATAATTAGAAAATATTCGTTCTAGCAAATACAGCAAACTCTTGTTATTTTTTCACTTTTGCCTCTGATTCTGCTCACAACATGCAGTCGACAGCAGCAGAAATAAATAAAGACTTTCCAATTGACTTAATTTTGTTCATAATTATGTAGACATAGTTATATATACGTGTATATATTGTTATTATATACGTATTCAGATATTTTGCCAGTATTTTGTTGTTATTTATATTAAGGTACATATAATAGGCCTGGTAATATACAGTAAAGGTCGTCACGATGGATTTGAGTTGGTCAGCTGAATAGCAGAATCAGAGAATCTAGCAGTTCTGGCCTGGGAATCTAGATTGAGATATTCTTAGGTACAGCTTGTGAACTGAGTGTAGAAACGTTATCACCTCGATCAGATAACCATGAACCACCCTTCATTTCTATACTTCTTTTTTTTTAATGTTTAAATCAATGAACATTTCACACAAGTATTAAATTTTCAAACCTAACAAGCTGTAGACATCCTATAATAGCCAAGTCTTGCATGTACGATATATAAAGACTAGCTAAGAATACTAGTATGTGGCGATTTTCTTAGTAGACATGTATGTATTAAGGCCAATCAGATGCAGCTTGTTCAAATAATCGTCGGAAGAACACATGACACTGCCTTACTCAATATTGACAATAAAAGTAATTTTGAGATGAACGCTGGTCATTGCGAGAAATACTGAATTAAGATTTGGATGTAATTGTTTTGGCGAAAAGAACGTACGGACACACCTTTCCATTGGAATACAAGTAGATTAGCAAAAAATAACTTTTCTTGGATAACTTTTCTTGGATATTCAAGGAATGAACAAACCCAACCATATGAAAGATCACAGTGTGTTTGGATGTGAGAGGGAGCTCCAGTAGACAATACAAATTAACTTCAAATGATCAGGCTGCTATTCTCATCAACACTTAACGAATTAACTTTAACTGAAGCATTGTGAAATCGTTAAGGGTATAAATAATAGATCATTGTTCGTAATTACTTATATAAATATTAGAATTAGAACGCTGCGGGCGACAACTCCTAGTTTATGATATAAGATTTAGCTGCTTTCTTGTCACTTAGACAACGCGGTAATCTTATCCGAATGTACCCAATGTTAACTAAATATATTTACCTTGTGCGAAGAGCTGAGTTTACGTTATATTATATCAACAGTACCGTGAGACAACTAGTCATAAGGAAAGTAATTCTACGCGATAGGCATCGATGGTGCTCTCTTCAGATTCAAGTAATTGACATAGTGACTGTTGTCGTCGGAATTCTAATGAAAGCATAGCTAGATAATGAAACCATTAAGCGATATCACCAGGTCATCTAGCCCAGCTTACACGCTAAATTGAAATAACCAAAATCCTAATGCTAGAAAAATTAATTACAAATTAAGTCGATCATTTGAAAGTGTTATTGTATTCAGTCAGCTTGCTGTAATAAATTGAATCTAGCCAGAAGGTATTCTGTACTGTTTGACTATTCAAGCCTAAGACATCAGATCCGTGATCAGATATATCCTGTTAGAAAAGGTTTCCATCTTTGACAGTAAAAACCCTAGTAAAGACCCTAGGACTGATACAGTAGCCTTGTTTCGATAGTCTTGTAATGAAAAGGCTAAGTAGATCAGTAATGAGTATTTTTACTATTTACTTTCTGCTAAACATTTCATATACACCGGAATGTCATGGCGGCCTAGGTAAGAATGTTCCAGAGCTAAGCTAATCATTCCACTAGCTTTTCAAGAGGCTCAGAGTTGAAGAGTACCAAATAGCAGGAAATTGACTCGCATATTGATCACGATAAAATTAGTTCCAGTTGGAAAATTGCATTCCTTCTTCTATTTCTGTCTAACGCCCCTAGAGAATTGATACGTGTAGTACTTACACCTGTATATTTTCTTAGAAGAGATACAGTCGGATTTGGAATCTGTTACATTGCGATAAAAACCCAGCAATTATAGCCACAGGGTGAACCGTTTGATTGATTCCTTACAAATTGCTAGTTTTAATGGAAAGGTCATGTAGTTGATGCTTCGTTTTGCTGCATTTATCATTATGTATGCCACAGGTTTAATATTCTGAATCTTGTGCCTAGAAGAACCTAGATCATAATGACTACTAGAGGGCAGATCAGCCAACATTCTAGCGGAGGGGGGGGGGGGGGGCTAATTGAGTTTCTTCCGTCAACACAACGGAAAACAATAAAAAAGCATCTAATTCTTCAGTTCTTTTAATGACCAAGGGTTCTTGTATAGGCTAGCTATAGGAGGTCCTTAAGCCTATTTAGTTAACAAGTCATTTAGAGTTAATAACTCTGGTGTAATACAAATTAATGACGCCCTTATGACCAAGGCCATAAAAGGGCAGTCATGCTGTAGATAGATATACGACGGACGGATGCATGAGGTCTACTGAGATTACTCTCGGCTAAATTTTGATCATGCTCTAATCTATAGCTATGGCCAGCAGGAAGTTTTATCTTTGGACTAACAAATATGAAGCAGGTCTATTAGAAAGCTATGACGATTTCCTGAAGCTTGATCGGCCTGGCAAACACTGCTTGAAAAAGTTCAATGACGAAGATGAAGCTAAAGAAGCTTTAGAGAAGCAATTACAAGAACTGGCTGCGAAGAACCAGGAAAATAGAAGTTCGCAAATAATACAAGAAGAGCATGATAATGTTCAAGAATCGCAAAACCCCGTAGACGATTTGACGATGACAGAAATTGCAGGGGAGAAGGAAGAAATTGTCAACGGCCATGATGACCGTTATGAAAAGCTCGAAGCAGAGATGAATGCTCAAAAGGAGATCAATGGGAAGTTCGAAAAAGAAATAACAAAAAACACCATAGAGGTGAGTGAACTTTCCTTAGAGCTAAAAGATTTAGAGCAAAAAGCAAAGTCTTGGATTGGAGAAATTAAGATATTTTTGAATAATCTCGTAGAAGATTTTAAAACCGAATACGACAACAAAATCAAATCCCTAGAGAACCAATTAAGCGACTTCAACAAAAGAATGACCAAGTACGCCAAAAAACTGAATAAGAAGTTAGAAGAGGCCGACAGATCCTTATTGGAACTATCAGAGAAATTAAACTCGACTAGAGAACAAGATGATGATGATAGTGACGACGACGATAATGATGAATCGACAGATAAGTCGCAAATAATTTATTATCAAGTAGAGACTGAAAACAGATTTGACGCACTTCAAGAGAATGACAGTAATGATGTTCCACCTTCAAACACATCAATAAAGTCGAACAATAGCAATGAAGTAAACAATGAAAGCCATAAGCATACTGATGAAGGACAAAGTAAACAAGATTCGCATCCACAACAAGATGAAAAAGGACCGATCCTTATCCTAAGTGATTCCATGCTTAGAGGAGTAAGGCAAGACAAGTTTGCGCCAAATAGATATGTTAATAAGCAGTACATCGCAGGCGGTACAAGAGAGCTTCTGAGACATTTGAACAACATAGAAGATAACACCAACTACGAGTTCATAATCATCCATACAGGAACAAATGACATTGGGAAACTGTACAATGAAAATGTAGTAGAAAATCTAAGTACAGCCATATCACAAGTACAAAGTTTATGGCCTTCAAGTAAAATTGGGCTCTCAAGTATCATATATACCCCACGGGATGAACAGAAAAACATTGAGATCTTTAACATAAATACAGAGCTATATAATCGATGCAGCTATTCAGATGATGTGATATATATTGACAACACTAGAGTCGCTTGCAATCGAGATGGGACACTGAATGCAGAAGTCTTCTATGACCATATACATCTTAACAACCAGATTGGAGTTAGAAAGCTCGTCAGCAACTTAAAATTTAATTTGGGGCTCAAGAAAAGAAACATTTCATATAGCCGCAGACGCAGGCAAGAGCAACAAAGCACTAGAGTTCACCTTCAAGATTCACAGCCTGAGGTATCTTCACCATGGGACATCACGAAACCTATAGATTTAATCCAGAAGCCAACCTCTGAAAAGAATGATGAATTGATAAAGAACTTTCTACAGGTCATAGCACAGTTGGTGCAGGGTCAGGTTTAGTAAATTATTTACTTATTGATATATATATACTTTTTTTTTTCTATAGAATTTAAAACGTAGAATTTTTGCTTAAATTTGTTTCAAATGCCGGGGACCTTAAGATTAGGACTCTGGAATTTGCATGGGCATTACAGCAAAAATCTTGGAAACAAATTGAAGCTAAAAGAGGTTAACAATATAATTAATAGTCATGATATTTTTGGCATTGTAGAAACACACGCCAGCCTTGATTCTGACTTGAAATTAGAAGACTATAAATACTATACAAAATGTCGTGACAAAACAGGAAACCGCCATGCTGGAGGAATAGCACTATATATAAACAATAGAATCAGCAAGGGCGTTTCCTATATACCGACGTCTAACCAAAATGTTATTTGGTGTAGAATAAGTAAAGACTTTTTCCATCTAACAAATGACATATACGTAGGCACAATTTACCTAAGCCCAAATAATTATGCAAAAGAGAATGATGAAGATATATTGCAGGATATAGAACTAGATATAATTAATTTTTCAACTAAAGGTGAAGTCATTCTACAAGGCGACTTTAATGCACGAACTGGGGAAATCCAGGAATACATAAATGATGATGACAGTAAGTACCTTAATTTACCTGATGATTATCTCATTGACAATCAAATGAAAAGGTACTCTAAAGACAAAGAGAACGTCGATAAAAGGGGTAAATGTCTAATAGATATTTGCACGGCTTGCAATTTACGAATCTTTAATGGAAGGGTTGTTGGTGACTTGACGGGCAAAAAGACTTGTTTTCGATACAACGGAAATAGTCTAGTCGACTATGTAATCGGGAGTACAAATCTACTTGAAAAAGCTCGATTTTTGAAGGTTAATCCACTAATGCCAGATCTATCCGATCATTGTCATATTTCTTATGGAATAGAAATCCAACTTTACCCCAAAAACAGTGGAAACAAAGAAAGAGAAGAAAATAGGGAATTTTCGACAATTTCTAGCTTAAAGTGGCATACTGGAAATATCGATAAATTACAAAACATTTTAAGCACTACAGAAATGCAAGCAACGCTACGCGAATCAATAGAAAACGCAGATAATGTAGACTCAATGGTTAAGGCATTTACTGAAACCCTAACAAGCATAGGAACAGAAGCAGGTCTTTGTTCCCTAACTAAACAAACTAAAGCATTTAAAGAAAATACAGATTCACAAAAGTGGTTTGATTCAGAATGTGAAAACGAAAAGAAAAATCTTCGATCTCTTGGAAAACAAATTTGTAGGAATCCAAATAATGAACAACTTCGTAGGAATCTACATACCCATAAAAGGTCCTTTCGAAGCATGTGTAGACGTAAGAAAAACAAATATTTCAATTCAAAATTAATGAACCTTGACCTCAAAGATTCGAAATCCACCTGGAAGTCTTTGAAACAACTTTTTAATGTAGGCAAAGCAAAAAATGCAAACTCCTGTCGAGCAAACGAAAAGGACTTATTTAATCACTTCAAGACGCTTAATAGCTCCCAGACATCTGCAGTAAATACTACGGAGACCTTAGAACAGTCGCAAAGTCAAGGGGAATTAGATTTTTCCATTACAGATCAAGAAGTATATGAAGTTCTAAGTAACCTAAAGAAACATAAAGCTCCCGGCCCTGATAATATTCCAAATGAGCTATTGATAACGGGAAAGGAAGCACTAAAAGGACACCTAACGGTAATTTTCAATAAAATCCTAGACAACGGAAAGTTTCCCTGTTCATGGAATCTAGGATATATTGTTCCATTGCATAAAAAGGACGATCCAACGAAAGCTGAAAATTACCGTGGAATAACACTCCTTTCTGCAATTGGCAAAGTTTTTACGGCAATACTTAACAAACGGCTCTATGATTACCTAACTACGAATAATATAATTAAACAGGAACAGGGTGGGTTTAGAAAAAAGCACGGAACAACAGATAGTATTTTTATTCTGAAATCCGTAATCGATAAATATGTTAAAAGTAAGCCACGGAAGAAAAATAATTTCCTTTTTTCCTGCTTTGTAGATTTTCAAAAAGCGTTTGACTGCATCCCAAGGAAAAAATTAATGGCAAAACTTGAAAATGTTGGTATAAGTGGAAATTTTCTAAGAGTGATACAATCGATGTACTCCACTGATCAATCAGCAATCAAAGTAAATGGACACATTTCTCCGACATTTTCCTGTTATATGGGTGTTAAACAAGGCTGTATGCTGAGCCCTACGTTATTTAATTTATATCTTCACGATCTGCCTGACTCATTAAATTCGTGTAACAACAATGATGTAATGTTGAATGGCAAACCGATTAGTACTCTTTTATATGCAGATGACCTGGTTCTGTTCTCTAAATCTGCTAAAGGGCTTCAGAAATATCTCGACAAGCTAGAGGCATTTTGTGAACAATCAGGCTTAACAGTTAATATAACAAAGACAAAAGTGATGGTTTTCAATAATACAGGGAAGACAATGAATAACTTCCAATTCTATTTGAACAAATCTAAACTAGAAAACGTTAAATCATATAAATATTTAGGATTAAATTTTACAACCTTTGGAAACTTTACGTTTGCAAAACAAGAATTAAAAAAAGCTGCATTAAAGGCACTATTTCAGATGAAAAAACAAATGGGTGAATTTTTCACATCCAATATCAAATTAACTATAAAACTGTTTGACTCGCTTGTTACACCAATACTTCTATACGCAAGTGAGATATGGGGTATCGAAACATTAAGCACCAAAGACCAAGAGCCCATGGAACTTGTTCATTTGAAATTTTGCAAAATGCTCCTCAAGGTGACAAAGAATGCTAGTAACCTTGCATGCAGAGCTGAGTTAGGAAGGTTTCCGCTAAAATGCAAAGCATGCAGTAGAAGCTTTAAATTCTGGCATAAAATTATAAAGTCGGAACTACACCCAAAAAAACTTTCAGCCGAAGTCTACCAAGATATTAAAAATGAAACTAAAAAAGCCTTTTGGAGCATAAAAATTAAAACTACTTTAGAACAACTCGGATTGGGGATAATTTGGATGAAACAAAATGAACTTTCTCCAAGATGGTATGAATATGGAAAAATAATAACCCAAAGAATATATGACATTGAGAGGCAAATTTTATGGAGTAATCTCCACAATGATGAAAGGAAAGACGACAGACATAAAAATAAACTCAGAGTCTTTCGTCAGTTCAAAACGGATTATAACTTTGAAGAATATTTAAGTCAAGTCACCAATATTAAGCACAGAGTGGCGCTTACAAAATTAAGAATTAGTAACCATAAGCTTGAAGTAGAAACGGGGAGGTATAAGAGGCCTTATCTCATTTACGATGAAAGGATTTGCCCAGTGTGTAAGTCGGGAGTAGAAAACGAAAAACACTTTCTAGTTTGGTGTCCACTATATAACTCTCATAGAAACGACTTAAGAGAGTTCATAGAAAAAAACACCAGCATTAATTTCAACAATATGAGCGCTGACAGTCGTTTTATGTTCTTAATCAATTCAAAATCAGCGTCTCTACAAAGAGCCATATCAGCATACATTCATCAATGTATGCTGATACGTGAAAATGAATTAAGAAAATTATCTAATACATAGTATATATATATATACCTATAATATATTTGGAATCAAACACTCATGTACTATTAGTATAAGGTGCCAAATAAAATTGTATTGTATTGTATTGTATTGCTGTATATATTTCTAAAAATGAAAATAAATAAATAAAAAGAAGAGAAAAGACTCACAGAACTGTTCGATCAATAGATAGATTAAAGAATTATGATTGGTCAGGAGGAAAAAGAAAGAAAATACCGGATCTAATTTTAGACATATCCTAAGTTTAAGATCATATCATGGTTTGGCAGAAGTTAAGACTTCATTAAATGAAAAAAACATGAACGTTGGTGTCTTTATGTTTTAATTAGCTGTTAAGCCAAAAATAATAATAACTTTAACGAATAATGTTTTGTGGATTGCCGAGTACTTCTTCATTGCCTTGACTTTTTTCCATCTCTGTTTCGTCAATCTATGGATTTTACGAGCAACAATCATAATATGATATAGATTAAGGTCGTAATGATGAAATTATGAAGACACTTAAGCTTCTAATTCTTCGTCTCAACCCGTTTTCGGTCATCCTACTTAAGACGTACCGTATTTTTTAGCGATTTGCTTGACAGATGAGCTAAGCCGAGACAACTTGACGGTTTTAAATCAGTCGAATAGTTCACATGGTGTTGCTTTTTATTATCAGCCTGACCTCGATATCGATTTCAAATTGCCTAAAAATTCCATGAACAATTATTTCGAATACTAAAATTATAAATAAGGTCAAATCGCTACTATATATTTATTAAGTTATCACATTGAGTATCTTACTGTTTTAAATCATTACCGTTATAACTAGATATCCGTATGTTGTCTATGCTGATAGAAAGAGCTTTATTCATAAACCAACCCCTTATGAATGGCAATACATAAACGACAGCCTCATGAATGTGAATTTTTTTTCTAATTAAGTTACCTCTTCTATCCCCTGTAGGCGTGAACAGACTTCAAGTAAGTCTAAATTAATGAGGATCCATTACCAGACCTGTTATACGCCATAAATTCACTTATAAATTCACTGCTATTTGCGGTAAGCGATAAAAAAGATTTTTTTAAACCACCAAACCGGTAAGAATTTCTACCAAATTAGTAACCAAACTAAATCGCTCATGTCAAGTTTTCTTAATTTTCTGCGTATGGCGTCAAAACATTTAACTTCAAATACCATTCGTTTATCATTGGTTAATTGTTTTCGTATCTTTAACCTAATCTGTCGCTATCTTGAGTAGCTTCCCGTACCACAATCAGAAAATTGGAATAATTCAAACAATAATTAAAGCAACAGTTCATAAATGGGAAGATCTGATGTTCGAAGTCTTTTAACCGCTTTTAATTTAAAAAAGTATTTGTAGCTTAGGTACTGAGAAGGACACGATTTACTTTTGTCATCTGACCAAGATGCATCACTGTCAGTGGATAGAGCCTTGCTTTCCTTCTGGTTTGGCTAGACCTGAGGCTTTTTCGATTCGCTAAAAGAAATTATACCTGGCTAAATAAAATAAATAGTCGTTGTGTGTTGTTGTCCAAGTTGTGCAAGAGATGAGTAATGATTTTTAAAAGAGCCGTCAGTGACATGAATTGACCAGTTTAAAACTGAACGAACTAAAAGGAGTATATTACAAGCGAAAACATCTGATAAAAACACTGACATACCCTCTTATTGGTCAAAGTATTCCACTCAAATGGTACCAGGTTTATTGGAAGCTTCAGTACTTGCACAAAGACAATAGTCTCTTTTCTCGTAATTCGGTTAATACACTTGACTCATTTGTACAGGCTTAGCAAATCATTTGCAAAAGTCAACTGTGATGTATAGTTTAAAATCCCACGCACAGACTTTTCATGGTATTTGTCAATAGCTGACTTATAATCGAGGTTTAGATTGTGCAAATGAGCCTGTGGTCTTAAAAAACAGCGGTATGCATCGAGTGCGAAACATAGACAGAATCGGATGTGCGCTTATTTGAATTCGACTACAATTTGATGTGTTCGTGTTCGGCCACAAGACGAACATTTAAAACTTGTTCTCATCTATATATTTGACACCACACAACAATGATGATATGATAACATTTATGCGGAAAAACGTGTACTGACAGTAAAGCTTTACCTGCATGAACTTAGAACTTGTAATGGGTCATCAGTTGTTAGCTTATGTATTTAACTTAGGATTTTCAAGAAGTTTTGTTCTCACTTGCAATTTAAAAAAAAGGTGTTTAACAAAGCTTTTACGTCTGCTCAAAAAGTCCTGAGTACCATAATACTACGTTGATTTTTATTGAAATTTGCCAAATTTAGCTGAGATATAGCTTAGTATAATCTTAGGCTGCTTATAAGTATTGAGAATATGACGCCATCAGGACGAAATCGAATGGCCGGCATTTTTAATTCTTTTTAATCATTTTTATCTTTTGAAGGAAAAAAGATATTTAGAAAAAGAAAGTGACATTTTACTTTATTATCCTTTGAAAGGTCTTTCAATCCTGGCAAAAAAATCAAGTCTGAAATTTGATCGTAATGGCACTTAAACGCGCGTAGTGTTGGGGCTTAAATTAAGGTAAATATCAGTACAAATAATATTTGATTTGTTCATTTGATATTCCTATGTTTGACCTTTTTTCATCTTACTTTAATCCATTTGTGAACATGGCTTTTTTCTTTATGCGTTTACCATTGAACTGGCTTTTATTGAACATAATTTTATCTCAAATTCCCACGGCACACAGATTCATATTTGTGCATCGAATGAGCCGGTTTTATCCCAAAAATATAATTTTAAGTGATGGAGGAGTAGAGATCCCAGGTCAATCGTGCGAAACCAGGGTTTGCGGGCACCCTAAATAGTGGGTGGGGATGAGATTGAAAATTATATGAAACTAGTATGGGAAAAAGTGGGGGCTAAGATTGGAAAACCTAAGAGACTAGTATGGGAAAAGATGGGAAAAGGGAAAAAGTGCGAAGAGGGAGGGGTTGAGATTGGAAAATATATGAAGCTAGTATGAGTATGAGGAAAGGGAAAAAGTGTGTGTGTGGGAGGGAGGGTGGGGGGGGGGGAGGGGGTAGAGATTGGAAAATATATGAAACTACTATGAGTATGGGAAAAGGGAAAAAGTGTGTGTGTGGGGGGGGGGGGGTGGGTAGAGATTGGAAAATATATGAAACTACTATGAGTATGGGAAAAGGGAAAAAGTGTGCGTGTGGGGGGTGGGGGTGGGTAGAGATTGGAAAATATATGAAACTACTATGAGTATGGGAAAAGGGAAAAAGTGGGGGGGGGGGGGTGGGGGTGGGTAGAGATTGGAAAATATATGAAGCTACTATGAGTATGGGAAAAGGGAAAAAGTGTGTGTGTGTTTGGGGTGGGGGGGGGGTGGGTGGCTAGATATTGGAAAATATATCAAACTAGTATGAGTATGGCAAAAGGGAAAAAGGGGGGCTTAGATTGCAAAATATGAAACTATTATGGGAAAAGGGAAAAATTTAGGGGACGGGGCTGTAGCTCCCTTGCCCCTCCCCTCTGGAAACCCCGAAGCAATTCGGCACAATCTTAGAGTAGATCGAGTATCTAGCACTTTTATCTAAATTTTGGCTCCATGTGCCAACACCATTAAGAATACAGTCAATAAAATAACACTAGAAAGCCGTTGATTTTGGCAGTATTCCCACCGTTTCTTCCCATCAAGCACCGGGTTTTTTGGGCTGTTTTGGTTGATGTTGTATTTTTTTGTTGCTTTTAATT
Organism: Actinia tenebrosa; assembly: GCF_029948245.1. NCBI lineage: Eukaryota > Metazoa > Cnidaria > Anthozoa > Actiniaria > Actiniidae > Actinia > Actinia tenebrosa. The sequence continues at coordinate 15,502,716 of NW_028292582.1, forward strand.
AAATGTGTAGGTATTTTTATTGGTGTGGGATTAAATACAACTCTGATTTAAGAAGATGTGGAAGACCTGGTCGGCCGAGTGGTCGATTCCTGACCCAGGCAATTGCGTTGTCCTTGAGATGCTTTACCTTAACGTGGCCTCACTTCACCCAGGTGTCATGATAAATGGGAACCAACGAATTGTTAGGGTAACTTGACGTGTTGGGGTATAACCTGCGATGGACTAGCATCCCATCCAGAGGAAGCAGCAATATACTTACTCGCTTCATGCTAAGGAAACCCGGGGTTAAGCGTCGGACTTTTTTTAAGAATTACTGAAACTTTCTCGTGGCACGCCATGGGATATCGTATTTGTCCCTATTTAATTAAAATACAGTTTCGAAGATGGGCTACTTGAAAAACCAATAAGCTGATAAAGTATTTGTTTGAGATAAATGTCAAGAAAAATAAACCAATAAAGCCTCTGCACTCAGTTACGTGTGGCAGCCATGACAGGAAGCACGACTATTTGGCTACCATCACGTGATGGTGCAAAGACTCTATATGGAAACAACATAAAAACTACAAATTGTATCAGGCAATACTAGTTTTTTAATGCGTGAATACGTCTCATTTTATTAATCATGTTGCATAGCCACATCATTACTTGTGATAACTAAACTCCACTTTATACGTTTTGACTTAGTTGTCGGCAGTACATTAACCTTGTTCCTGACTATTAGGACCTTTGAGTCTATATGTTTTTCATTGGGTGATAAAGCGGGCTTTTGGGATCCTGTGTCATTTCACCTCTCAGCTCAACGTCGTCAGGAATAACAAACTTGCTGGCGGTTTCTCTAGAATTAAAATTTTAAAAGGTTTATTAGATTTGGCATTAACATCACTGCTTGGAATATTCACAACATAGCCCTAACCTTCATACTGTAAAAGTTGATTTCTAAAACAAATTTATTGAATTTAAAAACAATTAGTATCTTGAAGAAACCTGAAATTCTACTGCAAATTTGGCATAGTTTCAGCAGCACACTTATTTACGAAAGTTGAGTCACATTTACTCCTTTCAATCACCTTGCAGCCCCTTTCTCGGGGGAATTTACCAATTAACAGCTAGGTTTATCTGATCAGAAGTATAACAGCCGTTCGAATGCATTTGATATGCATTAGTTTGGCTGTATATAAATAGTACTGAAACAAATAGAAAAGGAAAGGAAAGGAAAGAAAAGAAAAGAAGAGAAAAGAAAAGGAAGAAGGAAAAAGAATCGGATAAAGGCCTCATTTAGTATAACCCGAGGATCCGAACGTTACTTCCGTATGGGAATGAGTTCTTTTAAATAATTTTCGAAAGAAAAGTGGATGGCAAATGCAGGGCAAGTCAAAGACTGAGATACAAACCTCTTGATCTTGTTTTCACCACCGCAAACATTTGTTCTCTTATTTAGAAAAGTACATTTTGCTCCCATGGCATTGTCGCGGCTTATGATGACAAGAACGCAGAAAAATACCAATACTTTCATTTTGATCTGTTCACCCTTGATCACCTAAAACCATAACAAATAGACATGTTGCTCAGTTTTCAAAAACGGTTCCCGCGTCTACTTGCATTTCAGGCTATGGAAAGAAAACATGCATGCAGTCTACGGTAACCAAGACCCAACAATAGAAGTAACCTGGACTGAGTTTCATGATTGGTTCAAAAAGTATATGGGACTTTAAAAGAAAATAGATTGGTCTTCCCAAGTAATAAACCTAAACCTTACCTAATAAAAGATACGGTTCTGTACAAATAAGGGGGCAATCAAAAAGCAGCTTTTAATTGATACTGTATTACTTAAGAAATAAAGGTTTCGTTCAGCCCAAGAGACATAAAAGGTTTGACAACAGCTTTTGATAGAACCAAGATCTATAATACAAGATAGTTGTGAAATGAGGAATAGGTCAGTTCAAGTTATGGGTGATGCAAAGCAAAAATCAATTCCCACCAAGACATGACAAGACTACTAGAATACCTTACCAAATCAAGCTGGTTAACCTTAGGTTGACTACATGATGATACAAAATTAATGATAAATTATAAAAGTTGAAATAACAGCATCATTTCGAGATACCAACCTTAGTCTTTTTCTGAGGGTTGTTGTCTTTAGAAAGAGAACAAGACTAAAGTTGAGCATGCGTTCTTGTCTATTTATATGTTTTTTGCATTGCCCTTTGATAAAGATTCTTCGTGGCGGAAAAAGTATTCTCCCGAAATTCGGTTATCCTGTTCTATTCAATTGTTTCTCTTAGGAAGGAACAGCGCTAAACTAGATAGTAGATTGATAGTAGACTAGCTTATTCCACAACAAGTTCTAAAACAAAAAATAATGATGTTCTCAGGAATGACTACGGAACCGACATATTTTTTGCTAAAAACGAAATGGAGACGTTCTTCTGGACTGTTCCTCAATTAAAAGTTGCGAGACTGGCATAAAAGCCGGTTGGTCCATTTGCCTTTACCGGCACCTGAAGACAGGAGCGTATGATTGAGAGACTTCGAGTTAGACATTTCAATGTTCACAAAACAAGATAAAAGCTATTGAAACTGAGACGCTCGATTTCTCGACGATACCATACTGTTCACCGGCCGGCTTATGGTCTCTTGACTATGCTATCCACAGGTGGTTGAAAAACAACTGCGCAAATAAGCTATCCCTCTGTCAATGAAAATCGGAAGTGAAATTAAAGCGCAAAAAGATATAGGCACTTAAGAATTAAGTCACCTGGGCGGAAAGCTAAAATTGTACGGGAAATGCGGGCGGTATATTCGAAATTGTGGAAGAGTGACTGCGTGAACTAGAAAGTGATGGCTATGAAGAAAACTGGTGATTGAGTGGAGGAAATGTACCAGAACTTAAAGTTATATTATGAAATTTCGATTTATATGTGAAGTGGTTTTTCAATTGTTTAAAGCTGAGATATGCATACAAGGATATGTTGGTGGGGGAGGCGGGGTGGTTTAATGTGCGATAATGGACAAAAGCATGTTGCCTTTTCTTGCAGTCAAACAAGCTCGTGCGTTCCCATCGAGTTTGGAAGATATAACCTGCCTATTTTTTGAAGATTGATTTCACGTTTGTCTTTAAACTTACAAAAATGAAACGGAAATTGAAAATCTTAAATCAAGCCTCGATTTCAATCCTGTGATTTTTGAAAGATGATTTGGATGAAAGATGATGGGATATCTAGACACTCAAGTGAAAATACACACACAGCATCAGCTTCCCCGATTGGTCGCTCTCGGTAAAATGGGGCAACGCGCGCAACACAGTGGTATTCTCAAAATCACCCGGGGGATGTACTTTCTAAAATGTATTTACGGCTTAATGACCAACAGGTTTCTCAACCCAATTGATAAGGCAGTTGATAGAGATCGAATCAGAATTTAAAAGTTGATTTTGTGGTAGGGGGAAAAACGGAGAACCCGAAAGAAAAACCTTTGAAGCATAGAGGCAACTCTACTCGTGAACCCGGGTCACATTGGGGAGATTGAGGCGGCGTATTATTAGCAGCGCACGCTACCCTAGCCTCCTTCGCAGCCGTTCTTAGGGTCGTCTCGCAAAAGATGCGCTTTCAAGTTTCGTATTCAACGGATTCGTGTGGAAGGAAGGCCAATCCTTAAAGAAATGTTGCGTGACGACCCTAAGAACGGCTGAGAAGCTGGAGGCTAACGCTACCCGTACTCAGTTCTAATCCAGGAGCTAAAACAAAATGGCGGGGATCTGTTGACTTTCTTCAAACTGCCAAGAAGAACTCTAAGATATAGGTTTGAGAACTCCTCCATCGAGAAACACACCGTGACAGCAGACTTGTGTGCGATACAATATTCGAAAGAAAATCCATTATTTGCATAATAATATGATTAACGACGATCTTAAAGCGCAAGGGTTTTCCGGCCGGTTCTCCGGTTTTCCTCCCTCCTCAAAAATCAACTTCTAAATTCTAATTCGATCTTTGGGCTTTCACTTAGTTTGGAGCCTAGCTCTGTTGTGATTGTCCTACGCTGTGATACAACAGCGAAAAGCTTTGTAGATTTTTTTTATTTTTTATTTTTTTAACCCACGATTGTAGAGTTTAATCTTGGTTTAGGCCTATTCCTAGATTAGCTCAATTGAGCTTTGGCCCAACACTGAACCCGGCCCTGACGTTTAACCCTCCGCTCAAAGAGGATGAAGATTCCAAGTTCCATCGCTATTGGGCATGGCCATATAAAGGATTCACCAAAAAAGAACTTAAGTAGTTCCCTTTGATAATCCCCAGACCCCTAAAGCGCACTTACAAGGACAGAGAGCGCAATTCAACTGATGGGAAAAGTCTGTGATGTAGCAGCATCCAAGCACGAGGAGGACAGTGGGCCGACTCCGAAGATGAGGTGATAAATTTGTGCTACTGAGTCAGAAGATCATGAAATATGGCTATGATTAACTACCTACACTCATATGACAAGTCTGGATCTAATTTTGATAAAGAGAACAGAATGTCAAACACAAATGATGACGGATAACCATGAAGATAACAGCGGCACTCAAACTGGCATTCCTAGGAGACCACCCGACGGTGCTTCCATTATCATGACATTTTTTATTGTGCATTTGTATTTGCTCTTATTAAGATTTGCACAAGAGAATATTCTCTTGGATTTGCATTAACAATTATTAATATGTATATTTATATATGTATATTTATAATATGTATATTTATAATATGTGCATTTTCTTGGAGGGGGAGTGCCATGGATTGGTGACTCACGTCACTTGATGACCGGGCTACCTGTGCCTCAGAGAAAGTGTGTTTCGGCATATGCTATCCAGTCGGTATATACTTCATGACAGTATGCCATATAGTCGCCTGGCCATACATATATCATTATATAGCATTGACAAACAGTCCCTAGTACTGGTTTCCCTTGCACTGCTCAACTGTCCCTAGCCCTGTTCACCTGTCCCTAACACTCCCTGTCCCTAGCACTGATCGTCTGTCCCCATCTGACCCTAGCCCTGTTCACTTGTCCCTCAGTAGCACTGAACAACTGTCCCTAGCACTGATCACCTGACCCTAGCCCTGTTCACTTGTTCCTAGCACTGATCACCTGACCCTAGCCCTGTTCACTTGTCCCTAGCACTGATCACCTGACCTTAGCCCTGTTCACTTGTCCCTAGCACTGATCACCTGACCTTAGCCCTGTTCACTTGTTCCTAGCCCTGATCACCTGACCCTAGCACTGATCACATGACCCTAGCCCTGTTCACTTGTCCCTAGCACTGATCATCTGACCCTAGCCCTGTTCTCTTGTCTCTAATACTGATCATCTGTTCCTATCCCTGTTAGCTTGTCCCTAGCACTGATCATCTGACCCTAGCCCTGTTCACTTGTCCCTAGACCTGATCATCTGACCCTAGCCCTGTTAGATTGTCCCTAGCACTTGTTTACTTCTTAATTTGTATCATTATTAGAAAAACAGTTGATCAGTACTAGGGACAGGTGATCAGTGATAGGAAACCTATATTCATAACCGCCATGCATGTTTGTGCCCCTCAATAGATGGGGTATGAAGTTGGCGGTTACATACATTTCAACTAAATTAGTAAGGGAACTCCCACGATCTTGAGTACAATTTGGAATTTATAACAGAGTACAATTTGGGATTTGATTGTACTCCTCTTGTCCAAGCAGTTATTTTGTCGAGTGTATTTTAACGAGTATAATCAATCTCTTGTATCTGAACCAAGTGAACCAAGAATAAGTGGGCTACTTGCACGGGTTACCTGTGGTTAAATTACCAGGCTTCGCTCAACTTATGATACAGTAGTTCAAAATGGCGGAGCTGAAACAGGAGTTACCTCGAAAAGGCGGTTATGCTCCGGTAGAATTTTCCAGAGGAGTACCGAAAAGGGGCCCCCCAGGATGGTTAATGATATTAGGAGGAGGTTTCATAATGTCAGTGGGATTTGCTATGGTTGTTCGGGGAAACAGGCGAAGATGGTGAGTAAATTTGTACAGTACTGGAGTTGATCAGTTCACAGGCCTGACTAAACCATTAAATCATCGGAATCGACGGAATAATAAATGGAATCCCATATAAAACATTACAAATTTATATTGTTTTCTCCCTGAAGTGTGTTAAGATAACTGATAAAGAAGAAAAGAAAGAGATCTGAGCTAGCTTTGACTGAAATTTCGTGTGATCACAGGCAGCCCAAACAAGGTTTACTATGTATGGTTTATCTATGCACTAGTCAATTCTTACCCCCCCCCCCCCCCCCCCTCCCCTCCGAGACATGGTGGGGAATTCACAAATCCAACGAAACATGGTAATTTGAAAGAAATTCCCCAAGACTCTGGAGCAAAATCTATAAAGGTCATTAGATAATTTAGTGAAAAGCATAAATAAAAGATATCCAATCGAAAACGACAGGATGATCACATTTAAAATAACAAAAACCATGCAAAATTTTAATACAATACTTTGTGGTCTTCATGGTGTCCGACATCTTTGAAATCAACACTAGGTCAGTGGCCACAGAGCATATTTCGTATTGGGGGCCAATCAACAGCTGAAGGCAGAAGCAACTGTGGGAGGCCAGGGGCAAAAATCATATTCCAAACAAATACCTGAATCTTTCTTAGAATAATCAGCCTGTTGTGCTCTATGTATCTCATTAAAAAATATCTTTCTTACTAAATTTTTGCTTCAAAAGTGTAATAACTTGTCCTGAAGAGATGCTGAATTTTTGCTTGAATAAGTATTCACTACCAATTTTAATTTCAAGGGGGTATCCATGTGATTTAAAAAGTTATGATTTTTTAAATGATTTTTTTAGAATAAATCTTGTGTTAAAAGCGTGACAATCATGATGCTGCAATACAAAACAGCGTGACCAACTCCATTATTGGCATTTTTTCACTCATCCCTATAGCTATTGTACAGGCAAGGAAATACTGAAAGAAAAATGGACATTTTAAGCCCTCAAAGCATAAGAAAACTTATCTAATCCAAAGAACAAGTTTTCTTTTTTTGGGGGGGGGGGGGGGGAGGGATAGTGGTGCATAAAATATTCATGTATTATTATAGAATGATTGACTAGCCGTCATTCGTGCAATGATATAGTCTGCAAATAACTGTTATCTTATAAATTTTAATTTTTTTCTGATTAATTTTCAGTTTAATTAGTATTAATAATTTAGATAACGTAGTTGAATTTTCTAGTGGGTGATCCCAACATGGTTCATCTGGCCTGTTTCTTATAATTAAGTCTGCTAGAACCTCTCTTTTTCATGACTCCTTTTTAATAGGTATCCCCAACTTGTGGAACGCTTTACCTATTAATATAAGACCTGAAGTAAACCTGGAATCCTTTAAGAAGAAACTGAAATCTTTTTTCTACGATAGGTATCCGATATTTTCAACTAAGATGACCTTTGTTTCAAGTTAATTTGTCCAAAGTGCTGCCGTCCCAATGCCTATTTAATTTGCTCATGTTAACTATAACTTACTTAATTTGTTTTTCATTTTTCTATCACTACGAGTGATGAATGTATGTATGAGTACTGTAAGTTTATGATATAACTCTTTTTGATTTGTAATAAGATAATTATTATTTGTGTGGTGGAGGGGTAAGATATTATTTGTGTGGTGGAGGGGTAAGATATCATTTGTGTGGTGGAGGGGGAAGATATTATTTGTGTGGTGGAGGGGTAGGATATTATTTGTGTGGTGGAGGGGTAAGATATTATTTGTGTGGTGGAGGGGTTCTGCTAATTATGATTAATCTGGCAGCTGCACTGAAACAGCTGTTCAGTCGCAGCTTGCAGAATTACTTTGCCGTGTAAATATAAGTATTTAATAATAGATAGGCTGTATATAAGTTGCTTCTCTATATATCTCAAATTCTACTTAGCTTATCAATTTAACTTAATTTACATTAATTTCTTGTAGGCAAAAATCTACATTTCTGTTTGATAGGTAATGAGCCTTTTTTCTAGCATGGGGTGTATCTGTGGGATGGGTTACTTATGTTATACGGGGCTGGGATGGGTGATTTACCACATAGAGGACTTAGTGTTCTTTTGTAAATTACCTCCCTCTGGCAAATCTTCAAATTAATTAATTAAATAAATAAATAAATATAGCAAATCTGATTCACTGAAAGACTAAAATCACAATAGTCCCCTTTACAGTTCCCAGCACCATCTTGAAAGGTAGCCGTGCCTTTTAATCGAAGTGAGAAGAACGGTTAACTTGCAATGATAGCTACATGTGATTAACTGACAAAGTGTTAAAAAGGTCTCTATCATTGAAAGCTCACTGTTTGTCTCACTTAGATGCAAAGGCACTGATACCTTTCAACATGGCATGGGGAACTGTGAAGGGGACTATTGGCAGCCTTTACACCAATAAGTTGCCATAGCAACCACAGTTTGAATATTGTCATGCTACATGTTTGGAATGCAAGTGCTGTAAAGTTTGAATAACATTCATCAAATATTCTGGAATCTATGTAGAAGGAAACTGTAAGTCATTAACCTCCTTATAGTACACTCAACAAAATTACTCAACTTTGATTGGTCGAGAGGAGTACAATTATAGCGTTAATTGTACTCTGTAGGAGTACCGAATTAAGTCGCTATGGCAACACGGCCAAAACAATGTCAAAACAATTATTTTCTATCATTTTGTACTTAAAAAACATATAAACAAAATTTTAAAGCCGTAAGAACTAATCTTTTTTATGCATTTCAGTTGCGCGATGGACTGAAAATCGGCCGCCAAATAGACAAAGATGAATGACGTTGCTTCGCATTTTTTACTGAAATTTTGTTGAGTGAACTATAAACAAAAAATCACACGATCTTCTCGTACAATTTGGAATTAATAGACACTCGTAATGTTTTGAAAGTTCTTTAATTGTACTTGCCTAAAGGCTCGTGCAATTACAAGAACTTTCAAAACATTACTCGTGTCTATTAATTTCCAAATTGTACTCGAGATCGTGCGATTTCCTATACTAATTAGCATAATATATATCTTGAACCAAAAATGGAAACAGAAAACAGCAGTTTTCTTCTTTTGCAAAGTACTTTGAGTAAATTTTGAATAATAAACCCTCATAAGACATTATTGCAATTTGACGAGAGAGATTTGACGCTTTGACGTCTCACTGGACGTCATTTTCAAGATGAATTTATTAGATGGTTTTGAATTTTAAGTACAAATAGTGCCATTAGGGAATTCATGCTTGAATACGTACAATAATAGTAATAACAGTCTAATAGTACATATGTTGTTAAGTATGTACAATAATAGTAATAACAGTCTAATAGTACATATGTTGTTAAGTCTGTACAATAATAGTAATAACAGTCTAATAGTACATATGTTGTTAAGTCTGTACAATAATAGTAATAACAGTCTAATAGTACATATGTTGTTAAGTCTGTACAATAATAGTAATAACAGTCTAATAGTACATATGTTGTTAAGTCTGTACAATAATAGTAATAACAGTCTAATAGTACATATGTTGTTAAGTCTGTACAATAATAGTAATAACAGTCTAATAGTACATATGTTGTTAAGTCTGTACAATAATAGTAATAACAGTCTAATAGTACATATGTTGTTAAGTATGTACAATAATAGTAATAACAGTCTAATATAGTACATATGTTGTTAAGTCTGTAGTTAATTATTACACAAAGACCTTAGCACGTACAGAGTGTAATAGTACATATGTTGTTAGGTATGTTTATTAATTATTACACAAAGACCTTAGACAGAGTCTGATTGCTTGTTAAGCGATGGCTTGATTTTATGTATAAGCGTTTAATGCCATCAGACTATTGGTTTATTATGTTATGAAGAAAGTAATATGAATGTTTCTCCGCTACTAAACTTGTGGATTTACAAAGTGTAGCAATGAGTTAGTGTATTATGAGATGGGCCTGAATATGCAAATGTATCACTCACTCACTCACTAACATGTTAGCAGATTTTAGATGTAGGCTTAAGTAAAATTTAAAAAAAGAAAGGTCTAAACTAGACATTCCATAAGTGAGATGTTTATTTGAAGTAAATCAAGTTCATACAATCGTATCAAATAATCAAGATTTTAGATCATTTGTCTGCCAAGTTTTACTGATTAGTTTACTCGATTGAATACTTTTTACCAGATATTCACTTTTGAAGACTCATAGTTTGAAAGATTCATTGCAAAAAGTACTCTTCAGGAGCACAATTAAAGCCTGACTCCCTTGAACTGACTCTTGTTCAAACAATCAATTATTTTATAACGGGGAATTGCATCAAAACTCAACAAAATAACAAAGAACTACAACAAAGTAGAAATTTAAAGGAAAATATAAGGATGAGAAAACCAATCTCTGAACGGCGTATTAACTAGTATTCATGATTTCGCCATTATTTTATTTCTGAAATAGCCATGACATTAAATAGTTCGCAAAGTTTTATAAAAATTCTATGTTGGGTTTTATTTTTATGGAATTACCGTAAATCCTCTATTTAGCCCCCCCCTCTCAAATAAGCCCCCCCTCTCCAATAAGCCCCCCCTCTCCAATAAGCCCCCCTCTCCAATAAGCCCCCCTTTTAAAAGGAAAAAACTTCTTAAGCCCCCCCTCTCTTTTTAGCCCCCCTTTTAGCCCCCCCTCCCCTCCCCCTCCGCCTTTCACAACTAAAGAATCATGTGTACTGATTAAAGGTGATTTATTAAAGTCTTGGTTGTTCAGAACATTTCTTTTTAGCTTGCTTGGTTAATGTCACCGTGTTTTAGTTTTGCTATTCACAATAATCGTAAATTATACTTGAGAGACTAACACAGGTGAATCAAATAATAAAAATACCATGTACATCACTACAGATTATGCAAGACAGTCAATAGTAATGCTTCCGTTTAATCCTGAGTTACCATCATATTACATACTGCGTTTCGACTAAATCAATAAGCCCCCCCTCTAAATTAAATCCCTTCTCTCCAATAAGCCCTCCCTCAAACGTGCCTGAAATAAATAAGCCCCCTGGGGGGCTAAATAGAGGATTTACGGTACCATAAGTTCTTGTGACACTGTTCATAGACTGTTGTCATGACAAATTATTTGAATGTCTCGTATGCCATAAATATATCATCTAGAAAACTTTCAATACAAATATGCATTTAAAAGTTATTTCAAAATGACCATGAAATTTTGTAAATTGGCCAAGTCACTTGTTTAATATGTTTTTTGTCCTTTTAGTGAGCTGAGAAAGGAACAGCTGCAAGCCAGGATTTCATTACTACCTGTACTACAGGCAGAAAGTGATAGAAGGTTTGTTACCATTTCTCACATTTTAAAGATATACATGCTGGGCACAAAAGCAACTGAAACCATCACTTTGGTAAAAAAAAATCCATTTCAATTCCAAAGTTTTTAAAACTTGACTATGAAACAGAGGTCATTGATCTTCACAATCATTGTTTTACCTTTTGCAATTATTTTAAGATTTTTGGTGGGAAAATGATGTCACAAAGTTGATGCCAAACTTTCAAGTTTTCTCTATGACCAAAATGAACAAATTTTTCAAGAGACATTGATAATGGTTGATAATTATATGGTTGTTTCAATCGCACACTCTTAATTCTACCCTAGAGGTGTTGTTCTCTGTGATTGCTTTCATTTCGTCTGGCACTCATTCGGCTCTCTCACTCAGTCAAGGTGCTCATTTGAATTTTAGAAGCTATGAATGTAATGGTCTTTTTAAATGTTAAATGGAATATCAGCTAAAAAAGAGAGTTCCCTCAGAAAATTTACTTCCAAAAAGATGTAATTTTCAATTTTGAAATTGTACATTTATTTGACTGAGTATAAATGACTTCAATTTCTGTCGTGCCATGACCTTCCTCATGCAGCTAACTGAGGGACAGTTTTAAAATAAATAAAATAAATAAAAACTAAAAGCCTAATGAGCAGCTGTAAAAAGACTTGAGTGGCAAACTTTTTAATATGCTGTGGTTGGCATCCGTTTTAGCTTACATTATATTATGGGTCTGAGCTTTTGAGATCTCAAAAACACAGACAGACCTTGAAAACATAGACCTCGAAACAGTCATAGGGACATAGGACCATAAACAATAGACCTTGAAACAGTCATAGGGACATAGGATTATAAACAATAGACCTCAAAACAGTCATAGGGACATAGGACCATAAACAATAGACCTTGAAACAGTCATAGGGACATAGGACCATAAACAATACACCTTGAAACAGTCATAGGGACATAGGACCATAAACAATAGACCTTGAAACAGTCATAGGGACATAGGACCATAAACAATAGACCTCAAAACAGTCATAGGGACATAGGACCATAAACAATAGACCTTGAAACAGTCATAGGGACATAGGACCATAAACAATAGACCTTGAAACATAGGGACATAGGACCATAAACAATAGACCTTGAAACAGTCATAGGGACATAGGACCATAAACAATAGACCTTGAAACAGTCATAGGGACATAGGACCATAAACAATAGACCTTGAAACAGTCATAGGGACATAGGACCATAAACAATACACCTTGAAACATAGGGACATAGGACCATAAACAATAGACCTTGAAACAGTCATAGGGACATAGGACCATAAACAATAGACCTTGAAACAGTCATAGGGACATAGGACCATAAACAATACACCTTGAAACAGTCATAGGGACATAGGACCATAAACAATAGACCTTGAAAACATAGGGACATAGGACCATAAACAATAGACCTTAAGAGGGCTAGTCCCTAAAAACCAAACAACGTGAGCAGACCTTGAAAAATCAAAATTCTTCAAACTTTGCCAGATCATAGCATTTGGGCTACTATTAAACACAAAATAACTCAAAGGCTTATTGGGACGTTATTTTTTATGAACGGAGGCAATTTTGATTTTCGCCGTTTTAGGGCGACTTTTGGGGTTGGAATACTACCTCTCAACCCAAGCTCATTTCTATATCAATCTCAAACGCTATGCACTTTTAAAGTTGATACATAGAAAGTATAGGCATTTTTCTACATTTTATTAGTTTTCTTGATAAATATGTAATACGTGGAATATTTTACAGATTTTTGAGTTTTTTCGATTTTGAAGCAAATTCAAGAAGAGCAAAAATAAGCCAACTTCACACTAAAATATCTCCACTGGTATGTCGATCCAGGACAAAAAAATACTTCTGGAACAACGAAGGGCATGTCTTCTTTCGAAATGTAAAATAAAATTTTGGGGCCAGTTGAAAACAGGATTCAGAGAGTCGAAAATTGAAAGGCTCATAATCTCAAACATCCACGCGTTACGGTATTGTTATGTCACGCAAACTCGCGTCTTCAGCGTAGTGAACAAATCCCTTTGCCCGTAGAATGACTTAGATCATCAAAACTGACTAGCAAAATCATTTCTTATAACCTTTAACACATTCGAGTTGCATTTTGTGAGAAATTAAAAATTATATTTTAAACTGGAGCAACTCACTTCACACTGGAAATAGTAAAATTTTCTAACAAAGTTAAATGAACGAAACTCATTTGATTTTCCATCTCGCTACACGCAATTCTTAGGAATTTAAACATTAATTTTATAATTATTTAGCAGTTAATTAGAACTTACCAAAAATACAAGATAGATTCCATTCATTTGGCGCGCGATTTTCGATAGCGAGAGTTTATATATTTGCCGCGATCGGAACTACAAACAAATAACACGATATTGCGTTACACACAGGAAACCCAAGCGCAAGATCTATAAAATAATAATAGCGGTCTTGGCTGTATACTGATTTTCTTTATGATTCTGACCATGAATCAATCAAACGGATCCCAGTACACAAGAACACGACTGTAAAGTTGTCCTTAAAAGATCGATATAAGGGGCCTTTCGACGACTGGTGATGTTATCCGTATCTATATCAAAATACTCACAAATGCTAGCAAGCACGTTAATACTTAATTGTTTAAGCCCATTAGACTTGTTAAGCCGACAAAGATTGTAGGTCTCGTGTGTAATGGGATGTAGAAGCCCACATTGCTGGATGACTTCCTCTCGCGTCGATTGATAGCTTTCTTCCTCTGTAGCTGCAGCGAATTGCTCTCCCGCTGCATCAGTAGCTAGGGTATCTACTGGTACGCCCTTCAGCTTTGCAGCTGTTCTACTGAAATACGATTGTATTTGCTGTGGTGTTAAGAACTCATCAATCGTGAACAGCCTGTTGCCATTGCTGTCTTTAGCATATCTCATGTCGCGCGATACAGTCCCTGCGTCAATCTTGTGGCCAGTTGCCTGTCCTATTAAAAACTTGTCGTTAAGATAAAGTTTCTGTCGGTCACTGAATCGCGATGTCTTTTTAGATCTTTTCAAAGCCCAGCCCATTGGTAGACAGTCATCTGCAGGTGAGGTGTAGAGCATCGAGCTGGACATATCTGGGACACTATCAGCACCATAAAGTAATGTTTCTCGGTAAATAATCTTGGCCTTATCCATTAAGCTCTCTCTCTCTTGAACACGCTTACATTCACCATATTGGATAAGGTTTTCAAGAGAACTATATCTCTTGTACTCTTTAACGCAGCCATCTTTAGGGCAGGCGAAAAATTTTGCGGTTGATCCTTCACTGTCTTCTACGTCGTCTTCCACTTTATCTTTTTCGTTATCTCTACTTTCTTGGGCCTCCACACTCTCCGGTCGTTGAATGATTTCAACAAAATACCCTTCTGAAAAAGATTCGATAAACTTTGCAAAGGAAGGGCTTCGAAAATCTAACAAAAAAAAAAAGATATATTGATTAGTTCTTATTTATTAATTCTCTCTCTCTCTCTCTCTTCATGTTCTTGTTTTTTCTTATATTCTTTTTTTCGTAATTTTTTTTCTCCTCTTTTCACTACCAGTTTATCATTTTCGTTGTGGGAAAAAACAAAAACGATAACATATATAATGATCGTAATATTAAAAACAATAAATAAGGAGGGCTTAAATAAAAATTCGTTAATTACCTTGTTGTGTAGCCCAGTCAAGAGATTTCCCTTTACCAATGTCATACGCTTTCCACATCGTAAGCTTATCTTTGCTGTACTTGAAATTATTAAAGGAGTTAATCCCAACTAGTTTAATTCCCTGGATTGTTTGTAAGCCAGCAGCGTCAATCACAGCAACTCTAACACCACGCACACCACCATGGGAGAGAATGGCTTCCTTTAAGGCTTCTGCATTGCAAACATCGTGTCCTTCGTTAATGTAACGACGAAAGTGTGCTTTGATCGTTGCGGCCTTACGATCACAAGAGCCTTTCCCTCCTTGAGGATCGCTAAAATCAATACGCTTAACTCTAATTCCGGTCTCTTTCTGCATGAAGTGACAGGCAGTTATCATAGCTGCACTGTGATAACACCCCGCGTTGTCTTGCTTGTACACAGCACCAGTGATTTCAGGATACTCACTTTTGAGTTGCCTCTGGGTGTGTTCCATGATAGACACCACGTCATCGCTGTCTTGGCTACAGTTTTTTGCAATGTGTACAAATGCTTGGTGCTGGAGCTGTCCTGCTGCTGTTCTTCTGACCACTACAGATATGTGCCAACTAATCCCTCTCTTTCCGAACCAATCGGTCTGAGTTTCTCGATACTTCTGGGGAAGAAATTTCATCGCCCAGTCTTGGGTGATCAACACTGTACTCTCATCTAATTCATTTATCATGTCGATTCGTGATTTGTCTTGTCTCAATGATCGAAGTTGGTGGGATTTCCAAGTATCTATAGCCTGTATTGCCTGTTGACAAGAAAACATCATATCATCGCCCTTTTCGTTTCCTAGACGCTTCGAAACGTTTGCCACTGCGTTCTTGATTGAAGAAAGGACAGTTTTTAGTTCCTCACAAGAAGAGCAACTAAGGTCATGTTGGTGATCGCTACATGATGAACACAACTTCTTTTCATTTGGGTCGTTGAGTGCGTAAACAGTACAGTGATCTTTCACTTGAGATTTCTCTGATATGTGAACCTATAATAAATTCATATCGTTTAATAATAAAATCACACATTTCCCGTTCTTTTGGTCGTTTTGTGTGGTTTTGGGTTCTTGCCCTTTCTCCTTTTGCAAGAAAACGTTTTTTTTTTTAAAATCTAAAAATGAGCTTGAATAAAGAGATAAAAAAGATCTTAATTTTTTCAATGCGCTGTGGTACTGAATACGGTTTTGTTTTGTTATGATTACGAACCTTGTAGTCGTTTTTTATATACTGCTTTCCTATTTTTAGCATTCCTTCGCAGTTTTTGATCCAGGCTTTGTCTTGGCCATAATCAGCAAGTTGATTGATAAGGATAGTCAAGTCATCAAAGCCTTTTGCTCCATCTGCTGAAAGGTAATCTAGACCTTGGAGGGATTTTCGCACTGTGGCAGTGCAAACCGAGAGTATTCGGTACATGGTAGATGGACTTAGAACTTTCACATTACTTTCATTACAGAACTGGGTATACTGATTTATGATCCTCTGAGGAATCATAAGTCGTATGACATTGGGAGTCTCTAAAACCTGACCATTCGATAAGTGCAAGTAACGTTGACCGAAGGGAAGATCCTGTACGACATGGCTGCTTGTTATAAAGGACAGGAAATGATCAAGCTGGTTTGGATCGATTCTAATTCGAGGACTTTTCTCTTTAAGAACAGGGTTACCCCGACCATGCTTCAGAATGTGCATTCTTGCTGCCTGAAAACGATACTTAGTCAGGCCGGGAATAAACTTTTGAATCTGACAAAATGTCACCAGGTCACTCATGATTGCAAGAATGTTGCGTTTGGTATCCCAGCTTCCTGCATTTTGGTACGCTTCAGCCAAAGCTTCAAGATACTGTCTCTCGGTTGATTGTAAAACGCCAAGAACTTTATCGACAGAGTGAGAGGACTGCACAGCTTCCCAAAGATTATTCGCATCACCCGGAGTTAAGACATCCAATACAGAAACAATGGCTTCGGTGGCTCTATTGATGTAGACGTTCTTGCTACGCTGGCTCATATTTTCCCATGGTTTATTGGGCTGTCCAATCGAACCAAACTCTGCGTTACCTTTGCACACTCGTAGAAATTCGTTTAACTTCTGGAGTTTCTGTTTTGAAAGGTCTATGGAGCCATTACTACCCTCTGTTGAGTCTGAAAAGATCACTGCTGGGTCCTCCTCTAAGTTCAGCTTCTCTAATGCATATTGCAAATCATCTAA
Source organism: Actinia tenebrosa (assembly GCF_029948245.1). Taxonomy (NCBI): domain Eukaryota; kingdom Metazoa; phylum Cnidaria; class Anthozoa; order Actiniaria; family Actiniidae; genus Actinia; species Actinia tenebrosa. Next base: position 15,519,995 of record NW_028292582.1, read on the forward strand.
TAGCTGCAAAAGAATTTGAATCATGTTCCCCCACTAGCATTATTTACTCGATATCATCTTGAACGATGATTCTCAAATTATTTACTTACTTCACTCCCCGCGTCACTGTTTTTTGTTGCACACTCACTTGAAGCAATGTCAGGCTCTTCAACGTTTTGTTCATCATCTGACGTTTGAATGACCGGAACTTCTTCATTCTCGGGTAGGGATCGATATTGCAGTAAATCAACTTCAGACTTTAATTGCATTCGACATTGTTTGCAGATTGCTAGAAAACAAAACATTTCTGACTCAGTTGTAGTAGGCTTACATACGTAATTACCAACAGTAGGGACATATGGTTCCGCAGCGTAAGAGTGTTACTTCCATATATGGACTATACGGGGATGATCCGCTGAACAGGGTAGGGTTTGTCGAGCTGCTTGTCGTAAACAGGGTATGCAATTTCACTCAAGTTCCAAGTTCTTCTTGAGTTTCCTGTCATATTCAGGGTTTCTACTTTCGTATTGACCGAAACTGGTTATTATGGTCGTAAACAAAAAAAAAAAAAAAAAAAAAAAAAAAAAAACGATACGCGAGATGACATGACAATTGAAACAGGAACTCAGTGCAATAAATTATATATTTTTTCATAAACAGGGTCTACAATTTTGAGTTTTTATGTCATAAACAGGGTACCCCTTTCAGAATCCCAGTGGAACACCCCTACCAAAATTCTGGCGGAGTACCCAACCCGGGGTTTGTGTGTTGTGTAAAAGGGGTAGCTGGGAGTGGAAGTGGGCGATGAATGCAGAACCAAGGTAATAAAAAATGTATCCATTGAGTAGTAGATTCTCTATTTGTCTTTGTTCATTTTGATCTGTGATGGCAAGATATGTCATAACATTATTATCAAAACTACCTTTATTGGCAGATACAAAATTATAAAAAAATACTCACGTGTCCCAACTGGAGTCAAGTTATTTGTTAATTGATAAAGCCCCTTTGACTGTTGGCTCGTAAGACCACGATCGCCTCTGTACTGGTTTAGTTTGTGTTGGGCCCAACTCACTGGCATTGAGCAAGTTTTTTTAAAGCAGCGCCACCTTATTCCATGCTGGGCTCGGTGACGCGGACACACTGTTAGCATCAGCTTATCGGATGGATTTTCAAATATGCCTGCCAATTTAAATAACGTTTGAACTAAGTATGATTTGTTTCAGGGTAACGACAAACCACATAATTCTTATGTCTAATGGATCCAGCTTTGACCGTTTCCCCTCGATTGATGCGAGTACATAACCATCTATAGAAATTCATGAGGCTAATATTCACAAACATCCAGTCGTCCTACCTGCCCTTGCCAGAAGTAACTGTGATTCAGTTGCCAAAGCTGAATCTCTAACATTGAGAAACTTCAAATGTCCTTTGATGGGTCTTTCACAATTTTCGAGAGTTACGCATAGCACATCTTCTTTTCTGTCCTGACTAGAGCCACAAGGGCCTTTAACATAAGCTGAATAGCTACATACAGCCATTCGCTGTTGAGAGGACTCAATAATATGAAATACTTATTCAAATAACGAAGAACACGATTGTTTACTTTGAAGTAAATGCCTGGTATTGTGAAACGAGACCAGGATTGTTTGTTTTGGAAGTAAATTGAAAACAGGTGTCCCCAGTCCAGTCCCCCTTGACAATCAAGGACCAAGGACGTGAAAAAAAAAATTGGACACAAAAAGTAAATCCCCCAAAAAATTAAACCCAAACTAATATAATTGCAAATTTCAAAATAATAGGAGTTTCCTTAAAAAACAAAGAAGGAAAATCGGTAGGAAAGATTGATAAACCCCGATGCGCTTGGGTTTCCTGTGTGTAACGCAATATCTTGTTATTTGTTTGTAGTTCCGATCGCGGCAAATATATAAACTCTCGCTATCGAAAATCGCGCGCCAAATGAATGGAATCTATCTTGTATTTTTGGTAAGTTCTAATTAACTGCTAAATAATTATAAAATTAATGTTTAAATTCCTAAGAATTGCGTGTAGCGAGATGGAAAATCAAATGAGTTTCGTTCGTTTAACTTTGTTAGAAAATTTTACTATTTCCAGTGTGAAATTAGTTGCTCCAGTTTAAAATATAATTTTTAATTTCTCACAAAATGCAACTCGAATGTGTTAAAGGTTATAAGAAATGATTTTGCTAGTCAGTTTTGATAATCTAAGTCATTCTACGGGCAAAGGGATTTGTTCACTACGCTGAAGACGCGAGTTTGCGTGACATAACAATACCGTAACGCGTGGATGTTTGAGATTATGAGCCTTTCAATTTTCGACTCTCTGAATCCTGTTTTCAACTGGCCCCAAAATTTTATTTTACATTTCGAAAGAAGACATGCCCTTCGTTGTTCCAGAAGTATTTTTTTGTCCTGGATCGACATACCAGTGGAGATATTTTAGTGTGAAGTTGGCTTATTTTTGCTCTTCTTGAATTTGCTTCAAAATCGAAAAAACTCAAAAATCTGTAAAATATTCCACGTATTACATATTTATCAAGAAAACTAATAAAATGTAGAAAAATGCCTATACTTTCTATGTATCAACTTTAAAAGTGCATAGCGTTTGAGATTGATATAGAAATGAGCTTGGGTTGAGAGGTAGTATTCCAACCCCAAAAGTCGCCCTAAAACGGCGAAAATCAAAATTGCCTCCGTTCATAAAAAATAACGTCCCAATAAGCCTTTGAGTTATTTTGTGTTTAATAGTAGCCCAAATGCTATGATCTGGCAAAGTTTGAAGAATTTTGATTTTTCAAGGTCTGCTCACGTTGTTTGGTTTTTAGGGACTAGCCCTCTTAAAACATAGGGGCATAGTACCATAAACAATAGACCTCGAAACAGTCATAGGGACATAGGACCATAAACAATAGACCTTAAAACATAGGGGCATAGTACCATAAACAATACACCTCGAAACAGTCATAGGGACATAGGACCATAAACAATAGACCTTAAAACAGTCATAGGGACATAGGACCATAAACAATAGACCTTGAAACAGTCATAGGGACATAGGACCATAAACAATAGACCTCGAAACAGTCATAGGGACATAGGACCATAAACAATACACCTCGAAACAGTCATAGGGACATAGGACCATAAACAATACACCTCGAAACAGTCATAGGGACATAGGACCATAAACAATAGACCTTAAAACATAGGGACATAGTACCATAAACAATAGACCTCGAAACAGTCATAGGGACATAGGACCATAAACAATAGACCTTGAAACAGTCATAGGGACATAGGACCATAAACAATACACCTCGAAACAGTCATAGAGACATAGGACCATAAACAATAGACCTTGAAACAGTCATAGGGACATAGGACCATAAACAATAGACCTTGAAACATAGGGACATAGGACCATAAACAATACACCTCGAAACAGTCATAGAGACATAGGACCATAAACAATAGACCTTGAAACAGTCATAGGGACATAGGACCATAAACAATAGACCTTGAAACATAGGGACATAGGACCATAAACAATACACCTCGAAACAGTCATAGAGACATAGGACCATAAACAATAGACCTTGAAACAGTCATAGGGACATAGGACCATAAACAATAGACCTTGAAACATAGGGACATAGGACCATAAACAATAGACCTTGAAACAGTCATAGGGACATAGGACCATAAACAATACACCTTGAAACAGTCATAGGGACATAGGACCATAAACAATAGACCTTGAAAACATAGGGACATAGGACCATAAACAATAGACCTTAAAACATAGGGGCATAGTACCATAAACAATAGACCTCGAAACAGTCATAGGGACATAGGACCATAAACAATAGACCTTAAAACATAGGGGCATAGTACCATAAACAATACACCTCGAAACAGTCATAGGGACATAGGACCATAAACAATAGACCTTAAAACAGTCATAGGGACATAGGACCATAAACAATACACCTTGAAACAGTCATAGGGACATAGGACCATAAACAATAGACCTCGAAACAGTCATAGGGACATAGGACCATAAACAATACACCTCGAAACAGTCATAGGGACATAGGACCATAAACAATACACCTCGAAACAGTCATAGGGACATAGGACCATAAACAATAGACCTTAAAACATAGGGACATAGTACCATAAACAATAGACCTCGAAACAGTCATAGGGACATAGGACCATAAACAATAGACCTTGAAACAGTCATAGGGACATAGGACCATAAACAATACACCTCGAAACAGTCATAGAGACATAGGACCATAAACAATAGACCTTGAAACAGTCATAGGGACATAGGACCATAAACAATAGACCTTGAAACATAGGGACATAGGACCATAAACAATAGACCTTGAAAACACAGACAATTAAAACACAGACCTTATAATGGATGCATGCCAGAGATATATTCAAAAGTTTATAATTCAAGGCTTTTTTGCTACTCACTAGGCATTTTTTTTATTATTTTTTATTTTATTTTAAAACTAACTTTCCATTATTGTTGCATAACATAGTATTACATGTATGAAGCTCACAGGAAAACGAAGTGACTGGATTTTTAAAAGATATTCATTTAACAAACTAACACATTCTTGGTAGTTTGTCTGACTTCCAGAGGTGGAAAGTGGCAAATACATTGTAGGTTTCATGAATTTACATAATGATGGTGATCATAAGATCTTTAAAAAAATAGCAAATTAATAAGAGTCTCCACTTTTGGAGTTACAACTTTTCATTTTTTAAAGAGTTTGTGCTCAAAGGACAGTTTTAATGCCTTGTAGAAAAACCTAGGTATACCCAATACAACACCACCTCTCATTTAATAAATTACTTCTAAAACTCATTGTTACTTGAAATATCAGAGCCAAAGTTTTAGATGATTAGTTTTTTGGAAAAAAAATCATGACAACTGACATTAATTTTGTTTAAGGAGCATGCATACACATTTGCCATTCCTGTTACATAGTAAAAACCCAGACTTCTTTAGTCATCTGGGTCTCATAATCTCAAATATAATTGTTGCTTTCCAAACAAATTTATTTATGTAAAAGAATAAACTTATTGGTCTTTAATAGGCTAATGTATTTATGCATGATCATAATGTTGTTTGTGTATTATTTTCAGAGTTCTTCAAGCACTGAAAGAGAATGAAGAGGAAGAAGCACAAATAATGAAAGATGTCAAAGATTGGAGTGTTGGTGAGAGTGTATATAACACTAATAAGTGGGTCACGCCAATGCCAGAAACAGATTATGAAAATGTAGGAATTCCTTGTTTTACCTTTCCAAGAACATACATTTTGTTAAGAACTAATGCCTTATTTAGATCTCTTGTTGATGATTTTTTGATAATCAAATTTTTGTTGTTGGTTAAGTCCTCAGACTAGAGTGATTTTACTTGGTTCATAAAACGATGGTGTAAAATTAGCTCTTGACTAACTGTCAAAGTAAAATATTGGTATAAGTATCTACTATTACATGTATGTATAGCATATATGGTTACCTTGGGGATATCTTGGAAGTAATTTTTGATTTAGTTTTGACGTTCAGACAACCTTTGGTCATCTTCTTCAGGTCATTTTTCACTGGTTGTGAAGAAACATGAACAACCAGCGGAAACAAAGCTTCAGAACCATGATTATTACATGTATGTCTTATGCTTAATATTTTATCACAGGCCAAGTAAAATTACTCTTATCATTAATATTATAACATCATAATCATTATTAACTCACTGCTACTACAGGTGTAAACTTTTGAATTTTATATTAATTCTTATTAATTAAGCAGATTTACCTTTTAGTGTTGTCGCACAGCGCAGTCCCTCCCCACTAGTAGGGAGGGATCATGCAGCATGAACAAAAACTGGATGCGAAGGAAACTAGTTTAGCTGTGGGTTCAAGCTTTTGTAACTTGATTTCATAGTAAAGGTTGTTCTAAAACTTGTTGTTCAAACTTTGAGAGATGAGGCAGTAAGCTGTGACGTTGGATTGGCTCGCAGATCATATACAATAAGAACATGTGAAATAGGTTACTTATTATGCATGTTCTTGTTCAACACTTGTTTAGCAACAATTTTGTCTTCTCCACATAATTGCAAGAAGGTTGTCATAAAAAAAATTAAATAACAAAATAGGAATTAATTATTTTTAAAGCAAAACAGGAGTAATCATTTTACTGTTTTGAAAGTATATACTGACATTTTTGATATCACCGTGTTGTTATGTACTAAAATATTTAATTTCATTGATCTAGGAGGCTTCAGAATCAAAATAAAAATAAATTAATTCCTCTCTTTTGTTATTTTTGCCGGCACAGCAGTCGAGCCTGAAGTGAGCGAGCAAGAAAGCAATCCTAATTTGCATCTAGGAGGCTTATTAACTTTGTCTTTGATATTAACCACAATGCATTCAATATCAACCATATTGCATCATGCACTTGACCTTGACCTTAAATAGCAGATACACAGGAATGCAATATCAAAACAATACTTGTAGGTAAGCTTCGTTTTTATTCCAACTGATCACTTTTCCCAAAGATTCAAACAATGCTTGGTTTTTAATCGGCTGATTCATTTATCTTTCTGTTGTAATTTCTACAATTGTATCCTTGGCTTGGTTCACTACAGAATTCTCATCTTTAATCATTGGCTTAATCCTGCGGAGTTGTCCCCTTTGAATTTCAAACTATAATCCTTTTTTTATTTGTGTTTAGATTTTTCTTTCTCAATATAGTTTTGTATTGAAACTACGGAGGAATCACGTTTTTTTGCACTTAAACCTGAAATCTTGCCATTTCTAAATTCTCACAGGTGTTGACTGTGCTCGTAGTATTCCAAGCCAATTTCATGTTAAACCCTATTGAAATGCCATTGATAGATTCTTGCTATATTCTATGTAATTCATTCTTTATATTATATCTAAACCTGTAACTTTTACCATTTGGTATAGTTTTATAGTGTTATATTTCAAAAATGTTAATAAACTTGCTATTTATGTTTCATGCTTTTAGTGTTTACACTCATTCTCTTTACAGACCAAATCTAAAAAGTCGGCAACTCTTACCAATAGAGTAGCCTAGTTTATTTATATATGATAACATTATTGCAACTAGATGTATATAAAACAATTCCAGATTATATTTGCACTGCAAAAGAAATGCTGCATTTTCTATTTTTCTGTATTTGTAGTATGCCCCTGAGAGTGGACTCCTTTGATGTAGACAGTTTAAACCTCCAGTGATAGTGTATAGATCAGACCTGTTCATATTTAAAAGGTCTACTCCCACCTGAGATAGGCCGTATATCTTAGTCCTGTGTAGAAGACCCACAGTGATAGGAAGTATAGCCCAGTCCTGTGTAGGAGAACCCCCTGTGATAAACACAGGGTCGGATCCAGGAATTTTAGGAGGGGGTGACTATTACAAAGGTTTTACCAGGAATTCGAGAAAAAGGGGGTAACTGTTACTAACCATATAATGAGAAACTTGAGCTTTAGCCGGGTGACTAGTTACCCCTTTTACCACCCTTGGTTCCGCCCCTGAGTATAGCCCATTACTGTGTAGGAGATTCCTGTGATAGACAGTATAGCTAAGCCTTGTGTAGGAGACCCCCTGTGATAGACAGTATAGCTCAGTCTTGTGTAGGAGACCCCTGTGATAGACAGTATAGCCCAGTCTTGTGTAGGAGATCCCTGTTATAGACAGTATAGCTAAGCCTTGTGTAGCAGACCCCTATGATAGACAGTATAGCCCAGTCTTGTGTAGGAGACCCCTGTGATAGACAGTATAGCTCAGTCTTGTGTAGGAGATCCCTGTTATAGACAGTATAGCTCAGTCTTGTGTAGGAGATCCCTGTTATAGACAGTATAGCTCAGTCTTGTGTAGGAGATCCCTGTTATAGACAGTATAGCTCAGTCTTGTGTAGGAGACCCCTGTGATAGACAGTATAGCCCAGTCCTGTATAGATGACCCCTGTGACAGACAGTATAGCCCAGTCCTGTATAGATGACCCCTGTGACAGACATTATAGCCCAGTCCTGTTTAGAAGACCCTGTGATAGACAGTATAGCCCAGTCCTGTATAGGAGACCCCTGTGACAGACATTATAGCCCAGTCCTGTTTGGTAAAATCCCCCAGGAGGGTAGTGCTAGCTGACATCACAGACACATTTTGTAAATCAAGGGTGGCGTAGCAGTAGTACACTTGTTACCTCTAGAGTCTCGTGTTAGATTCACAGGTCTCCTTTGTTTCAATGGGTTTTCTCTGGTTACTTTGTTTTTCCTACTTTCTTATAAACCTAACCAGCTAAATTCCAATTCGTTCTGTGAATTAGATTAGCTCAGTGGCTTGTCTTGGGGTATCAATAACATTTCGAGAAATAAAAATTGACATTTGTGAATGTGCAAAAAGCACTAATTTAAATTTTCGACAGTTAAGCAAGTAATCCCTTTTTTATTTTCTGTTTACCATTTACTTCCTTAAGGGTCTTGAATTCGTTCTTGACATCAGAATCCCATAAGTTTTGAAAGTTACGGAAGAAATTTAGGTTTTACATTGATATACGAAAGGACCATTTCTAGAAGCACGGTGAGAATAATAACACTGGCAACCATAGCCGCAGGTACTGCAGTCACGAAAAATCAGCCATCGAGGAGTTGGTTTTGAATACCTCACTGCACAGGTTAGGCTATTGCAGTATCCACACTAGAAAGTAGAAATATCAATTTTAGTAAAACTGCTTTTTTAGGGTATTTGAAAGAGGTCTGATTTCTTATCTCAATAAATTTTGCCCATGAAGCCGATATATCCCCAGCTTGGGTAGGGGTGTGCCGCCAGGACCTCGAAACCCTGACCCTATCCCAGATCTAAAATTTTGATTTTACATACCCTACCCCAAACTAAAACTAAGAATTGAACATCCTATCCAGACTAAACCCGGTTACTCAATAGATTGCAATCAATATTTACTAACGTTTTTATTGTTTTTGTGCTGTCAGAAAGCGAAGTCTATTCGCCAGACAACAACGACCAAATTGTTAACCCTATCCCAGACAACAATGACCAAATTGTTAACCCTATCCCGGACAAAAATGACACGCTATCCCAGAAAAAACGTCAAAAAATGATACCCTACCCCAGACCCAAAAGCCGAAAAACCATACCCTATAGGGCGGCACATACCCGTATAGCAAATATAGGTGAGTAATCCCCCCCCCCCCCCCTGGGGGATATATCCTATTAGTATGTACTCAAGTCGCTTTTCTTTTATTTGCCACGAGAACTAATTCACATTAACTACGTCAACCGGGTATGTTAAAGCCGGGGAGGGTATTGATAGGGACCAGAAAGGTAACGATGATTGACGGCGACGGCAAGCATACGATAGTACTAACTAAAGAATGATGTATGCCTGGTTACGGGGGATTCTGACATTACTGGAATGCTAAGTCGTGTTCTGACCAATCACATGCGAAAATGAGTTCATTTCTAAATAGCTAATCACAAGGCTGTAAACCCCCACAGCGGTCCGAAACTCCTGGAAGACTTCGTTTTTAAATTCCTGCAGAGATGCTTGAAGAACTTAGAGCATTATGTAGTTGGTTTATGATAGGGGGAATGCTTCGAGTATTAAGATGCACAATTAATGACATACACTTATTTTCAATAAAGTTAGTCACCATAAACCTAGAAAGCTGGGATCGCTGAGCATCATGGGAAATGTTTCATATCAAAAAAAGCTTATACACACAAAGCTTTTTAAATACAAACTGAAGCTCGATGATGCTCAGAAGAGGTGAGACTAACCGGTAAAGTATTCGCAAGTCCATGAACAGTTATGAAGCGGTTGAACGGTTTTATCTATAATCCTGGTCGGCCTCAGCTTTATATCTTTTTCAGGTGGACTAACTTCATTGAAATAAGTGATAAAAGTGTATCAGACTATGGCTATTAGCCAAGATGAAATGAACTAATTCATTCTCTCTTCAGGGCCGTAGCCACCGGTACGGTTGGTCCGGTTTCAACCGATATATAAGAAAAATATAATTTTTAAAACTGAAAATTACTATAATGGATATATATAAAGATAGTAAAGGATTAAGGTAAGCGGAAGTCGGGGTGACTGGCGGGATGTCAGGGACACTAAAACGCACTCTACAAACTGCGGACTTGGAAATACAGACTGGAAGAAAAGTAACCCACCTCCTGCTTTTCATAGCCAGCCTCCCCTTTACTTTGTGACCAGTCCCTTAATAAAACCGGCTTATCTCGTGTTCTGCTTGGTAAAATGAGGAGGCTGTGTTTCGACAGAAGCTTATGAAGCTCATTCTTCACTCGCTTATATTTTTGTCATTCTGGCGAACCATTTCATCGCATTTCTGAAATTTAGTCTCGGTATCCGGCACGAGATGGTTGACTTACATCAGTTTTTTATGTGTCTGTCCTCTTTTTGACGATAAATTGCGTCATCACGTTGTCAAAGTAGTGTGGATCCACGAGGCGTAGACGAGGTTGTAGTAGTATTTTACAAAAACAAAAGCGATTTAAAAACTTCTCATTTTTAGCGATCAAAACAACCAACGGAAAGAGCGCGCGCTCGTTGACATCAGCTTTGTCTATCCGTACGCTTACACAATAGAGACGTCGATCAGGTAATAAAAATCAGTATAGAAGAAACAGTTGTTGATCAATAATGGATTGTCGTGTGACTGACCCGTACGTGAACTACCTTATACTCGTCTATAAGAAAAAGTGCTATAACGAAATTCCAAGTGAACTATTAGGGCATGAGAAATGCTAACTTCTCTTGCGACCTCTTTCCTCCCCCAACTTATGTCTGACACGGACTGAAAGACGTGGCGGCTAGATCATATCTGACACGGAATATCTGACACTTCCTTCACTTTGGTCATTTTCTGGTCTGCGTTTGTACCTGTTTGCTGCCTAAAAGCAGCAAAGAAGACAGGGACGAATGAAAACAGCGAGCGGAAACCGATTGCGATGAAGCGATAAAAAAGCAAAGAGTACAGTGAAGACAGCGAAGAAATCATTCGATAATAAAGAAATTAAGTTTAAGTGAAGAAGAAGATGATGAAGGTGACGAGTGTTGTTCAAACAAGATCAGATTAAACCATTTTCCATCGAAACGAAGTATAAAATTCAGATGGAAAAACTAGGTCCTAGGTTTGATCCTAAACAGTAACTTACAAAGCAGTTCATCAAATCTAATCAAATAGTGATGTTCGTTAAAAAACGTACGCGTTGCAAATCATGTTGCTGAAATTGATATGTACGTGCTTCTTTCGCAGTTGTTGTATGTTGGAACGGATGATAGCGGAGAAACGACTTTGGGATATCCTATATGATAACAAATACTGTTAGGATAAATCAGTCTTTGACCAAACTAGCGAGCATTCATGATGGAAATGATAAGATAATAAAATGTGTTTGAAATACTACTTCGCCGCAGTTAATGATAAATTAGTATAGACACTTTAATGATTGTTTTAAATCGAATTGGATCCATGTGAAATCAAAATTTCGCCGTGCATGGCAATTTTTGGATGCTTTGCTCAGCAGTACTAGTACCGACTTTATTACTTACGTCTTTCGCAGGTGTTCTTATTCTTTCCAGCACTTACTGTTGCGTTTCCAAAGCCATATTGAAGGCGATTAGTATGAGAAAGCTTACAGTTCAAGTCAAATATTGCTTCGTTTAGTTCTTGATTGTCTTTGAGAAAAGAAAATGTTATATCATACTGCTCATATCTATATTTATATTATATATAGCTTTTATTCTTGTGTTTTAAATTAAAAAGCATAATTTTTTACCTGAAAGTCGATAGTACAGAATATATTCTAGCATTAGAATATGCGCATGTCCTAGGCCTACAAACCTCCTGTTGCGAGCATGATGTACAAGCTTCTATGTGGTGTTTAATGAACTGGCAGGTTAAAGCACGAGATATAGCCCAAAAAAAAATGGTTTTTTAGATCTGATAAAAAAACGAATCTGTGAGTTTATTGAACTGTCAAAATCAGGTGATCACAAACCTTTTTGTCGAAAAATACGTGCATTTATACACTTTGCCGAAATGGAATTTTATCCTGATGACGTTGTACTTTATGCCATGTGCAGTGAGGTTCGTACGTCAGTGACACCCAGCTAGCAGTTGATCAAAAAAAAAAAAAAAGGCTCCACTAAAGACAGTATGCGCAAATTCAAGACATGGTGCCGTCGACTAAGTTCTTTGGTGACAGTTGATGGTGATCGTAATGAGACTGAGTTCATGAGACTTAAACTTGAATGTACTTTTATCTTGTGGTATATGTAGTAATCTTTATCTAGGAATAAACGATTATTAAGCATTCTTTATAGATAGATAGAAAACCTTTATTTCAACAGGGTTATCCAGTCAGATATGCAAAATGCAATCTGATATCAAAAGGAAGCCTAACATAAATACATTATAGAAATAGATATATATATATATATTTATATATAACGATAATGAAAGGACATAAAAATGAATCAATAAAATTATCTATATAATATACTAGAATAAATATCGAAAAATATGCAATGAATAAAGGTTTCATGCACGTGACGACGCGATGGTCGTTCCACGAGATCAAGAGTTATCAATTTATCAGAGTTTTTGAAGAAGTAGAAATCTAAAAGATCATAAAATATTATGGGCTGTCAAAAAAATCGCACCCCGCTCCCCCCCCCCCCTTCCGCCCCCCCTCCATCCTTCCCCGTTCGTTCCGCATGATCCGGTCCAAACTTACGCTCTTAAACCGATTAAAGCACTCTACTCGTTTAGTACTTTGAACGGGTTCGAAGAGAACCAAACACGTATGGAACTTACACCTATCACAAGAAATGAGATAAAACAACTTTTAAAATTATCCGATTGCTTTCAAGAAGTTTTGGAATAGATCACCATTTCTTGGTACATTTAAAGCACCACCTTAGCTTTATTTGATATTCATTAGCAAAAACAGTAGACAACGCTAAACTTCCAGAATATACATATCTCTATTATCATATTTATGAGACTGAAAAAATAGACACTCTAGTTGTCCAGTAGTAAACGATTAACACAACCCTTGTGGTTGGAAGTGCCAGACCACTAATTAGATAGTATATCTTAACAATGCAGAATACACCTAACAGGCATTTAACTCAAGTCTCTAAACACCCTTCTTTCAGTGACTCATGATATTTATTGAGTCGTAAAAGACCTAGTTACTTACCTAACGTAGGAGAGTTCAGCTCAGCGCGCGTGAAATTAATGTATTACCGGATTTCAAAGAAGACGCCGGGGGTCTTAAATTTGCCTTGAATTTACATAGCTGTTCGAGGAGTGGCGTCGTTCAACTTTGTTATTTATGAACAGTTGTTGGTTTCCACGAGCTAGGAATTGATTTTGATTTGCCTGTTGCGTGTTTTAAACGAGACCTATCGTTGCAGGGCAACCTGATCGACCGAAAAGAAGGTTAAAAAAATGCATTCTCTTCAATAATAATGAAAAAATCATTAATTTGTCTTTACTGCTTCGTACTTCTCTTTGTCTCCGTTTGATTAGATATCTTTCGTTTCTTTAGTTTTCATTAACTTTTAACAAACGGATATTATTCTATTATTTGATCGTTTTGTCCGTGTGAAGTAAGAACTCAGTTATAGTATTTATTCAGGTATCAGTTTTAAAAAAATCTTTGCTGACTATTTATTGCTTTGAAATTGTACATGTTAAGACAACTGAAATATTTAAAACGATTTCAAAATGGGGAAAAGAGCATCAAATGTACCTGGCAGAAGATGAATGGGTCCATCAGTCAATTAACATCATGTGAACTGCTTGACATTTCCTTTTTCAAACGTAAAAGGAATATAAACGTGCTCCGTTTTTCTGGCATTTACGTTAGAAAATAGCAAACTTATGTAAACTAAGCTCGTAACAAATGAGGAAGAATTTAATGGTTGAAAGATTTACCACAAAAATTATGAACGAAAAGTTTGTGCTTAATTTTGCAATATGAATAAACATTTTTTTTACCGAAGGAGGATCGCCCACAAAACTTACGGCGCAGACGGGGGTACATTTGCTTGCCTTATAAACGATATCAAAGGAATAACAATATGTTGACAATCGCTTTTTTCCGGTTTTATTTATATTTTCATAATCTGCCGATGAATCTCTTCTAAATGAGACAGAAATAATGTTGTTGCGAAAATTTCCACTACCTACGAAGATAGACTACCCGTGGAAAAACTCAACGCGAAGTATGCTTTGAAAAATGCTTAGTTTCTTGTTTCACGTTTCGATTGAAAAAGTCGACCTAATGGTAATTCATCATCGCCTGCAGTTCTATTTGATAATAAGTGGTTTAGAAAAAATAAAGCTAGTGTTAAAGAGACTACGATCATATCCCCTGTGAAGAATCGTGATAGTAAGATTTTGCGTCCAATTACTTGCACTGTGTGGCATCTGGTGCCATCCTTGTAAGTGATGAAGAGTATATGTACCTTCAAAGAGACGTAGTTCGATCGCTTAAATGTTCAATCAATGGTAAAATAGATATAGACGTTAAATTCTTTCAAATTACTTTGTTTAGGTCTTTGTTATTTTCTTAAGTTTTGCCAAGCGAATCTGTAATAATTTATTGTCTGAACTTAAAGTGTTCGAAGGACGACTTTGAATTTGGTGGAGGCCAATGAGCCAAGTATTGGAGATGGTCCTGGCTCTGAAGGGGGTAGTAAAATAGGAGCTGGGGATTCGCCTTTTTTTGCGCCGGGACTGATATTAATCGCTGGGAATGGATTCACAATATAAAAGAAATAACAGCAACAAAAGAAAAAAAAATATCAAAAAATGAGATGGCATGAGTGAAAAACATTAGTTTGGAATTGGGATTTAGTTAACTAGGGCTTTTAACCTAACCATGAATGAAATGCGGCATTGTTGGGAATTGACGTTGACGTGTGATAAAAAGGTGAAGGACGTTATCGTCCAAGAGCACAAGACATCCGGAGGGCCTGTTCACGGACGCCCGAGAGGACGCAGGTAGGCCAGGGGGATGAAAGAAATGCCAAGTGTTTCAACGGAGGAATGTGTTATGTTAGTGAAAAAAAAAGCAACCTCAGAATCGTAACAAAAAGCGACTCAGAAATTTGAAATTTTGATATTTGAGTACCTTTCATGGGTATTGTCCGCTGGGCGTCACGTTGCTGTTCGCATAACATCCAGTGGGCTACAGTATCGTTGCGTTCTAGCAAGGTTTTTACTTAGAGGCGTTCAGTTATAATCAAGATGGTAGTTTGTTAAGCCAATGCAACGTCGCCAATGGTCTGAATCTGCGGTTCCGCGTTTACTGAGCAGATTACTATTGCAACAAAACTTACATCAGTAAGGCGTAAAATAACTGCCTCACGAGCCTAAACCCAGCTACGTTCTAGTTAGTGGTGAACACTCCATTACTGGCGAATTCTGCTTAGCCAATGATCGAAGAGCCGACTTTTGTAGGAA